>NC_137105.1:52805846-52858346 GCF_949357685.1 Gobio gobio | reverse complement strand
TTTTTTAATTTAATTTCTATGAAAAGATTTCCCACAAATTCTGTGTTGTGTATTTTCTGGTAATCAAATGAAGACATAAAACATTAATTCAATTTATCATTTAATTTAACAAACTGAGCTTTATACTGTTAACATTAAAACATGGAGGAAAAATTTGGATTATTACTTAAAGTTTTGATAATTTATTATTACATTAGTGTTAGTATTATTATTACACTGAGACGGATCTAAATTCTGCTGTACAACAGTGATATATTTGTCAAGTTAAACCGGACTGTTATTTTGAGTTTCTGTTCAGTTGGTGCCCTTAAAAGTGCCCAACCCTACTCCAGCATCAGTAGAGCTTCTCCTGTGGCATCATGGGATAGGAAAGGGTCCACTGAATCTCACTGGAAGTATATGGTCATCTTCGGCCTTACTCTGGTCTCTATCACCTCCTGTATGTAGTAGGGCAGGGCCTGTGTGTGATAGTTCTGTCCAATAGGATGAACACTGCACACCTCACCTCACCAGGTGTGTTCATTTATACCTGTTTCCCAGAGCTCACTCTCTGATGGTGTGTTTGCTCAGACGCTGCTCAGCTCTGATGTCTCCTGTGCTTATCATGGGCAATGTTTGCTTTAAAAGCTTTAAACACACACACACACACAGTGCATCCAGTGCTTTAAATGTCATTCATAAAGCCATCACACAATAGATGCAAATCCAGGACACCTGCCACACACACACACACACACACACACACACACACACACACATTGATAACCGTCAGTCAGAAAACACACATGAGGCTGTTTCACATGTTGTGTCTGTTGTGTCAAGATGATCTGCTCTGTTATTGCTCTCACAAATGTTGTGGCCAAACCCGTTGGCCTCGTGTGTGTGTGTGTGTGTGACAGACGGTGGTGTTGCGTTCCTCTGGATCCTGATTAGTTTTGACAGCTTGTGTTGATTGTTATCTGCAAGCATTGCAGTTTGGGGATTAGTGTGACACACACACACACACACACACACACACACACACTCCAGTCTGTGTCAGACTGAATGGATTTGAAACTCAACGTGTGTTTGTTTGTGATTTCTTGAGTTTAATGCAGAATTAAAGTGTGTTTCTGTCAAAGGAGCCCAAACTCTGGGTAGTGTTTGTCAAATGTTATGATGCTTTTACCCAGAGGGCCGTTTGCTCTGCTGCTCCTGCACATGTGTGTTTGAGGACATGCCCTACACGTGATGATGTCATGCATGCTTTCTCTTTCTCACAGCGTGTTTGCGCTTGTCGTTCATCAGTGGTTTTCCCCTGGCCGTGGGTCAGCTGGACGTCTCTCTGGTGTGTGTGTGTGTGTGTGTGTTGTAACAGCTGTGTGCTCTCTGAAACTCCCAGAGTTCCTCTAGCATGTTCGATTGGTCCTGATGAACATGGTGTGTGTGTGTGTGTGTGTGTGTGTGTGTGTGTGTGTGTGTGTGTGTGTGTGTGTGTGTGTGTGTGTGTGTGTGTGTGTGTGTGTGTGTGTGTGTGTGTGTGTGTGTGTGTGTGTGTGTGTGTGTGTGTGTGTGTGTGTGTGTGTGTGTGTGTGTGTGTGTGTGTGTGTGTGTGTGTGTGTGTGTTAGAGCTGCAACTAACGATTATTTTTTTCTGTCGACTAATCTAACGATTATTTTTTCGATTAGTCGACTAATCTAACGATTATTTTTCCAGATTAATCTTATTATTCTTTTTTACTGATTATTGTATTTCAAAGAGGGTAGTGAATTTATATATTATTTTAACATGAAATCAATGAATGATGACAATATTAATTGTATTTCAGGAAGGGTAGTGTACATAGTATGCCATTTTATAATGAAATATATGAACAAAAGAAGCTTTTTAAACATAATATATAATGATACTATTCATCATAAAATGTATACAGAGTAGGCCTAATTAGGAAAAGTTGTTTACTATAGTAGTTGAGTATGATTTACTTATTGATTTGTGTCAATAGTAAACGAAAATGCACTTGTATTTATCTGCAAAAGGTTCACATACAGGAGCTTTCAGCATAGTTTTAATGTATAACTAGTCGTCTATTTTGAAGATACATGTGCATAAACAACGACTAAAGCTGCCAGAAGTTTTAGCCCAAACTTCAAAGACATATTTAAATGATTAAAGCTAGAGGCATATCTTACCCCGGAAAATGTGACCGTCTGTTGCAATACACGCGCCACGGTTCAGCTGCGCGAGAGAACACTGGCAGCAGGGTTGCCAGGTTTGCACAACAAAACCCACCCATTCGTTACTCAAAACTAGCCCAAAACAAGCCCAATCGCGTTTCGGGGAGGTTCTCTGGTAAACATCGCGTTCGGGGGTTAAATATGTGTGTTTTTTTGCTTCAACCCGCGGACATGAGACACAGCCCGCGGCAACAGTGTAGAAGTAGCCCAATTCCGCGGAAAAAAAGCGGACTTGGCAACACTGACTGCAGTGTGAAAGCTCCCGCTCTCCACGCGCACAGCTTCTGCTCTGCCACCGCGCGCAATGTGAAACCGGCGTTACAGAGCGAACAAAGCACAGTTTTATTCGGCTTCTGTTTAAAGTACTCCCACACTTTTGAATGTCGCGGTCTGGCTTTATATGATAAATGATCATTTTCACTATGCCCGGGAGCAGAAGCTGCCATTATTCTAGATCTTCTGTTCTATACTAGAACGTAAATAATGTGCCGCCGACGCGTCGACGCATTTCACGCACGTCGACGTATTTTCGTAGTCGACGTCATCGACGACGTCGACGCGTCGTTGCAGCCCTAGTGTGTGTGTGTGTGTGTGTGTGTAGTAGATCTCAGAGTCAGGGTAGCGCCATAATACATTTTTGGCGTGAATGGAAACAAGGCTGTGAGGGATAGAAGTACAAAGTGTTCAGTGGGTTGTGCTGTTGTTCAGTATCTTTCCTAAAGCCTTCAGTAGTCAGAGCCCCATGAAACCGGTCCTGAAGAGCGTGATCAGATTGATGCTAATCTGCAGGCTGTGATTGAATTAAACTGTGTGTTTCAGAGTGAAGCGCAGCACTGTGTTCATTTACACACCGCTCATTATCTGGTGTTTTACACCAACTCCGTCTGCGTTTGAATCGCTTTAACGGGCATTTGGGAATGAAACGTGCTGACCGTCTCAAATGTGCAGTATAACTGATAACAGAGTTATCTGAACGCCCAATCACTGATGGACATCGGCTGTACACTCGTTATTGCAGTGCATTGTGGGATTGAATGAGTGCACTGGATAGCGTCCACTATGGTCTCCTCAAATAATGCCCTATTTAAAGGTATCAGGCGATTTCAGATTCAGCCACTGACTCATTTCACTCTTTCTGATGTCATCAAGCTCGCAGCTGATTGGTCTGTTAGTGACTGAGATGATTACCATGACATCCCTGTGTGTGTGTGTGTGTGTTTGCTCATGGTGGGGTTTGACAGCCTTTATTCTGATGCTCTGACAACATGAAAGAACGTTTTGATGCTTTTCAATCCTCATTCAGTGATTCTCTGTCTCACGGTATCGCTGTGCTGAAAGACGTCCCCCATTATGATGACGGATATCATATGAGTAAAGCAGATTTGAGTTTTTCATGACCAGTTTACACACTCGGTCTGCTCTCAGAAATAATACACATGTGAAGAAACTCTCCATTCCGATTGTTCACATGTTATGCGTGTGTTTTTATTGTCTTTAAATGTTATGTTATGTGTATGTGCTTTATATTGGCCTCTTTGCTCGAGCGCTGGTGTGAATGTGTTGCCGTTCATCAGTGTGTCGTCAGGAAGGAGGTGTGTGTGTGTGTGTTTCTGTCAGGATGTTGTGTCTCAGAAGAGGTGATTGCTCATGATATGACTCTGACTGACCCTCTGTCCTCTTGACCCAGTGTGTGCCGGCCGTGATGACGACAGAGGTGGGATCAGAGACCGATGTGAAGAAGGAGCCGGAGAAGGGCCCTGAAGTTCAACAGCAGACGGACCCTGTGCAGACAGACCAGCCCGAAAAGCCCAGCGACGCCCAGCCTGCCTCAGCTACTGCCGCCCCACCGGAGGTAAGAGTCCAGGTCATTCATACCCCTTTTCCACCAAGGCAGAGCTAGAGCTAGATCGCAGCCAGAGCCTAGTTTCAAATCGGTTCTTTGTGTTTCCACACCCAAGCTCCGAGCCAGGAGAAGTGGTTCTTAAGTAGCACCAGAACATTGCTGGGCTAGAACAGGGCTAGAAGTAAGAGCCGATTCCGTCAGGCGCTGGGGGCGGAGTCAACAAGACCAACACACACTTGAGATCCGCCATTGTTGAAATAGCAGCTAATGGAGCTAACAGCTGCTGCTCGTTTGTAATCTCCGTCTATACAAATTACGGCGATCTGCATGAATGCGTTGGATCCGCTGTGTTTTCGTTGTGTTTTGATGCTGATGTAGGATCGTAAAGCCATGTGAATCAATAGTAACGCAACGTTTGCATTGTTGATGGAAGGCTTGTTCCATCCCCGTATGACAACAAGTCCAGCGAGAGCACACGACTCCTTATGCTTTTGATTCACTCATGCGTTTTTCATCATACGTGGATCGGTCTGCGCAGCGCCGATGCATCTCGAACAAGCCTGGTGTGTGTGTTTCCCGCTGCCCAGGGTTGGCAGGTTTTCACAACAAAAACCGCCCAATTGCTACTCAAAACAAGCCCAATCGCGTTCCAGGGGGGCTTCCCCGGTAAAAATCACATTTGGGGGTAAAATATGTGTTTTTTTGGCATGGTTGCCTACTACAATTCGCATTCCCGGGGCTAAATATTACATAATTGGGGTCACTTCTACCCGCGGTCATGAAAAAAAGACGCGGCATAACCGCAGGCATGGCAACACTGCCGCTGCCTCGCTAGCGTTGCTGAGAGAGATGAGACGTATACAGTGGCGTAAGACATGGCTCTGTTGTGGCTCTCTCAGCATGTGGAAAAGCAAACGGTTCTTAGAAGCTCCTCAGTCGAACCAACTATGAACCTGGACTAGCTCTGGCTCTGGACTAGCTCTAGCACTGCCTTGGTGGAAAAGGGGTATCACTACATCAACACAGTGACTGAGTAAAGACTGCTAATACTGTGTCCTCCGTCCAGCAGGAGAGCCCGGAGCCCGAGAGCCGCCAGGACGCATCCACGTCTCCGGAGCCCAGCAGCCCTCCTGCTGCAGCCGGCCAGAAGAAGGACAAGGGCATCTCTCGCTTCCTGCCTCCATGGCTTAAACGACAGAAATCACAGAGCCTAGACAAAGCCGGAGAGAGCCCAGCGCAGCCCAAGAGCGAGAGCCTGAAGGAGGAGGAGGAGGAGGAGAAGAGCCTGAAGGAGGAGGAGGAGAAGAAGAAGAGCGAGCCGAAGGACGAGGCGGACGGAGGAGCGGCGGAGGCCCCCAGCACAGAGACAGCAGAGGAGGAGGTGAAGGAGGAGAAAGCAGAGGAAGAGGAGGAGCGCAGGCCAGAGGAAGTGCAGGTGGAGGAGAAGGAGAAAGAGGAGGAGAAGTCAGTCGGCAGTGCTGACACACAGGTGAGAGCTGCTGCTCACACACACACACACACACACACACACAGACCACTCTCTGAGTATAATGTGATGCCCAGTCATATTCTTTCGGTGCAGGTATTACGCATAATTTGAATCGTTCCCGCAGGTCTCATGCTTTAAAGTGTTATGAAACCCTCCTGTTTTACTCCAGTCGTTCACATCTCAAACAGCAGTGTAGAGAGAGGAGACCAATAACACTCATTACAGACACATGCATATTAAATATGACCATGGGCAGAGGAAAAAACTTCAGGGTTCGTTGATACATTTTAAAATATAACCCTATATAAAATCAAACGAGGGAGAAACGCGGTAGAACATTTAAATTAAGAGCAAACGACACGTCAGTTTAACACACAATCATGTGTATCAGAATAACCCATCGTGTCTTCATGATCAGTACGGCTGGATCATGTCCTTATTTGCACACATTTCATTTAAGAGACGTGATTAAATGTCCATGTTTAGAGCACTAGAGCATTTATTCATTATTAATAGGGATGCATATGTATAAATTATGGGTGAAAATTACTTCATTTTTATTGCTCTGATAAATGAATTATAAGAAATCTGATAACTAGATCCGATAAAAAGTGTGTGTGCTGGTAAATCAGTCAATCAGTCTGATCCGAGGGTGCGGAAGCTTTCCAGAGAAAAGGCTAAAGCCATAAACAGAAAAGTTATGGATTTCATTGATGACCAATGCATTTGATTTATTATGTATTTGAAACACACTTAAAGATACCTTCCTTATTCCTCATATTTATTCTGTTAAACTATATCATTTCAGAGAAATCTCAACTATGCTCTTTTGTTGAAGATGCACCTTATTTTTGTTGAGGATAAAAAAAATTATTTTTATTTGCATAAATGAAATGTCAATGCTTTTATTTGAAAAACATGTGACTTAAAGTCTATATACGTTCCTCATCCTCATGCACTAAAGGAAAATAGATGCAGTTTTTATGCATGAAATACTTGAATATAAATTTGTTGTCAATGAGTTAAGTGCAGATAAACCATATAGTTCTGTCATAGTTCTGTTAAACCCTTTCTGTTACTCAAGTATTGTGCGCCTTACACAAAAAATAAAAGCATTTGAAGAGTCACGACTGAAATCTGCCATTATATAGGCCAGAGCTACTAAAATATCAGTTTCATCAGTGCCTCTTAGATTTTCTATTCTCCTGGGTGCACAAACTGCAGATTATATGGAAATTATAATAACCAATAAGTTCATATTTTTATATCCGAATTGGCCATGAGAAGGACTTAATTATCGGTTATAATTTTTCATATCGTGCATCCCTAATTATTAACATTTATTCCCTTTAGCATAGAGGGTGTATGAGTAAATTATGCAACCATCGGGCCAGTGTTGCATCGTCACTAAAGTTTATCATTTGCATGTCTTGTCAATGTAAACATTCAAGGCCATTAAAACTGTTCAGTACTCGCGCTCTGAGAGAGGGTTTCTCCGCACACACACACATCTCACGGACAGCTCGAGTCACACAACAGAGTTATTTTCTGTGGATTATAGCGCTTTAATGGTCAAAAACACACAATTATACACACAGTTGAGAGAGAACGCATGTGTAACGTGTAATTATAACAGATCTGGATTCTGTGCACTGGCTCTTAAAGCCACAGTGCGTGATAAAACAGCCACAGAGGGCTTTAGTATTAAGGAATCAGGATTAATAGCCTATGGATTTCATGCATACAGGACTAAATGACTATCCAGTGTTCAGGAGGGCTGGGAATCGAGAGACTTTCCATCGAGGGGAATCGACTCCTCTTTAAGAGCTCTTTTCAGTTCAACAGAGTTTAGCATTAATTTGTCTCTCGCTCCCTAATAATGATTGGAAGTCCGTTTAATTTCTGCAAAAGGTTCTTTCGGACAGTTGAAATGAACCAGTTAAAAATAAAGCAATTCAGCGGTTCATTTGCGTCACGTAATGACGTTTCATAGTTTTATGCCGGAATGCTCAAACACATTCAATAAAGCCATAGGCTGTGAATGCATATCGCTGATTATTAGCCTACCTTTCATTCACTTAGGTTAATGGTGATTATTGTCATTGTTTCCTACGTTTTGCACCCAAAAACATAATTTTAGCTTAAATCGTGAAAAGGTTATGTTGTCCATAAAGGTGACGTAGGTTTTGAGAGCTGCTTGGTCTACAATAACAGATGGAGATGTGAGGGTCATATTTTTATTTTAAATAAAATGTGTTTTTTTCTTTCTTTAATCCAATGATAATACCGAAAGATGCACCTAGAGCACCGATTAATGGCAGAGAACCTCGCGCATCTGATTGACAAATAAACTGCACAGTCTTATATCATTGTTTTTGTTAATATTGTGGTTATTTTGCCTCGTACATTCTGTGCAAAAGCACTTAAACATAATTTATCTTAACTGTACACATGAATTTTAGACATGTCATTTAGTTTTAACCATGCAATAAATGCACATCCGTGAATAATGTGCTATCATGTTTATTTATTAAATCGCATTTACTGCTGGGCTATGGGCCATTTCAGGAGCATCCATAATTACTGTTTAAAATCAATCCGAGTTATTAAAAATGTATCTTCATTTTACAAATAAAGTTTCAGAGAAGGATGCTTTCTACATCCCTGGGTCTAGGTTCCCCCATCAATATTGTAAAAAAACAACAAACAAGAATCGAAAACAACCATGAGGAAACGACTCCAATTGATTCCGAAACCAGGAGTTGGAATCGATTCCAAAAATGTCAGAATCGACCAGCCCTAGTGTTCAGCTGATCTACAGTGGCCTCACACCTGAAAGCGTGTCACCTTTGACCCCAGTCATGTGACCTGATCCTCTCTGGATTCACACAGATCTATCACGAGAAGCGTTTGTAAACCTGTGGTCACAGGCACTTAAAGGTCTTCCTGCCAAAATAACAGCTTGAGGGTTTACCAACTCCAGCATCATGACAACACCGGCGTTTATAACACTGATGCACACGTCATCTGTGCGTCTTCCTCATGCTCTGATGTCATTTCCTGCTGCAGCTTCCAGTGGTTCGCTGAAGATCACCTCCTGTGATCCAGATCTAATTCAGATCAGATGCGGACGCTTCCTTACGGCACGCGCTTCTGCCAAGAAGCATCAGTCATCTGTCCATGTTCACTCAGCATCCGCCCGCTGACATCATCCAGCAGCGATCCGCTCGGCTGGAAAACATGAGCGCGTGTGTGTGTGTGTTAACTCTCTCTGTGTGTGTGTGTGTGTGCAGCCTGTGAGGGAGGAGAAAGAGGCCGAAGCGGAGGCGAAGGAGAGCGAGGAGAAGAAAGAGGAAGAGCAAGTGATCCAGCAGGAGACGAGTGTGCTATCGCCACTCAAACTCAACAAGAAGATGAAGATGGTGGTGTGTCACGTGACCTTACTGGACGGCAGCCAGTTCTCCTGCGAGGTGGAGGTAAGACCCGTCCGTTCCTCGTGTGTGTGTGTGTGTGTGTGTGTGTGTGTGTGTGTGTGTGTGTGGACGCTCTCGCTCGTCACTGCTGACTGTAGGTGAGGGGTCGGCTCTAATCCTGTCTCTGTGTTTCACTCATATTTATTTTATGATAATTCATGATGACAATAATCCTGCTGTGTGTATGGAGATGAGTGTGTTGCTTGGATTTGTGTCTATATATACTCTGATAATCTAACATACACACGTCATCTCCCCTCATGAGCTCCATGGCAACACAACTCATTATAACTGTGTGTGTGTGTGTGCGCACTAGTCTGAGCGGCATGCGTCCCCCAGCCCCATACACATGTTTATTATAGATATATGGACAACCCTTCAATGGAGGAACTACTCATTCTAATAATATAATATAAATCACAGGTATATATAATATTTATAATATATATTAATAATATAGTTGTGTGTGTGTGTGTGTGTCTGTCAGTCACTGTGCTGACAGGAGCATTTAAATGCATGGTGATGACCTCTGACCCTGCAGTGATTTGGTGAGTGTGTGTGAAGTGTTCAGAGGACAGATAATTGGGGGCCTGTCAACCCCTCAGTGTGAAACCACCAATGCCTGCTGTTAGTGAAATATATTATATTATTATATTATATTAATTTATATTACTATATTTTAAATGAAATGTTATACAATATTTGTAAATCTGGAATCTGAGGGTGCATTAAAATCTAAATATTGAGAAAATCTTGTCCAAATGAAGTCCTCAGCAATGCATATTACTACTAATAATACATTTATGATATATTTACGGTAGGACACTTACTAAATATCTTCATGGAACATGATCTTAATATCCTAATGATTTCTGGCATAAAAGAAAAATGTATAATTCTGACTCATTTAATGTGTTGTTGGCTATTGGCACAGATACACCCGTGAGATCAGGACTGGAGTTGACATTTATATTAAATGTAGGGGTGCTCCGATTGATCGGCAACCTCGATCGGTCGATAATCGCTTTGGGATGATTGATCGGCGATCTCTAAAAAGGCCGATCTCATGAACCGATCGCATGCTGACGACACATAAAACCCGCACCTGCCGTGAGAGCTGGGGCTGTCTCATTCTCTTTCCAGCCCGGGTAAAATAATTATAATGCTGAAGGTGAGGTACAATTCATATTTCTATATTAAATAACTTGCGTCTCACAGAAAGTTTTCAAATGACTGCGTAAGTTCACAAACAGCGCGAGTGAATCACCGCGTGCGCGCGCTCTCTCTCAATTTCAAAATGCTCAAATGGCTTCATATCATCGCATCTGCACTAAAATCAAGCTGCACAGTTGACAGGATTTGCCACTGTTGACAAGATTTGCCACTTGCACAATCGAGGCAGTGTCGCATCGTCACTAAAGTTTATCATTTGCATTTATTTTTAAGTCTTGCCAGTGTTCAAACCGTGGTCAAACAGTGCTCTCCAGACCGTGAGCGCGCGCCCACACACACACACACAGACCATCTCACAAAAAGCTTGCGAGAACAAATTGCGGTGAAATGGTCAGATACACACATGTATGTACTAAATTACCGTCTTGACGAGTATGCACGTAAACCCCGTCGTGACTCGTGAGTGAACGTTTGTGCAACTGCATGTAACTGAATCCGTGTTCACTCTTAAAGTGACAGCTGTCGAATAAACTGCTGCTGTCTCGGAGTTTCTCTGTCTTGTGTTGTTTGATGAACCTTTATGACACTCACTGCTCTTGAATGACTAACTTTTGTAACCTTAAGTGTAAGGATTAATCTAATTTAATTTATTCAGGGAAGACCAATATAAATTTACATTTGATTTCTTATTAAATGTCTTTAGTATTTCTTATCTCAATACTAATGTTAGACCTACCTGAAAATTGTCTTTAAAAACAAAAATGCACTGCATGATCAAATATTTAGGTGAGATAATTATATACATTTATTATATACATTTATTTGGGAAAGATGGCCTACAGTAGCCTTAAGTTATCTCATTTTCTAAAATAAACACTTGGTGGTTCTTCAAGATCTTGACTCTAGCCTATTTCTACAGTTTTTTTCTCAATACAGTTAATTTAGAGTTAGTTTCATTTCTACAAATGGTGCAAACTCTGCAAGATTATAGATAAAAGATTCCCATTCCCCTGCCATTCTGTGATCGGCAATCGGCAGATCATGATCTTGGTGATCGGTAATCGTGATCGGCCCCAAAAATGCTGATCGGAGCATCTCTAATTAGATGCATTGTTAGAGACATCCGTGCCTTGTGATTTTGAAAATCTGGAATCGGAGGGTGCAAAATAATCTAAATATTGAGTAAATCTCCTTTAAAGTTGTCCAGATGAAGCCCCTGAAGGATGTTGGAGACCTCTGTGCGGGTCAGGTGTGCTCGCCGTGGCTTGAGTCGGTCTGATGCCCCTATCATGAGTGTATTGGCTGAGAGCAGGGCAGGTGAGTGCTGGGATAGGATGGTCTGGGGTCTCATTACTGGCCGCTCTGAGCGTTGAACAGGCTCTGCTTTGTCCCAGCACCGGAAAGTGCTGAGGCATCACTAAGCGCTATTGTCCGTGTGTATTGATGCACGAGACGGTGGCATGTTTGCTCAGAGATGAGCGCGACTCTCTCCGGGCCGCATAAGCCGCAGCTCCACACAAAGCATTCCAGACCTGCCGCTTTATTGGGGCGGTGGAGACAAAGAGGAGGCTCATGACTGCCCATCCTCATGGATGCTTCCATCTCTACTGCCTTCCACAGAGCCTTTGTGCTTCTGTCCTCACGGCAGGATTGATGGATACTCAGGAGAGAGTGTGATGATGTACACAAACACTCAGCCAATCACAGCGCTCTGACCTATATAGCAGCTTTATGTGTTTAATGCTGTAAGTGCAGAGATCCAGCCGTGTGTTTGTTTGGAAGCAGAATCCGGATGTGAGGAAACCTCGTGAGATTGAGCTGCTCCTGGACTCTGGTCGAGGGACACACGAGGCCACAGCGGAGGGTGTGTTTGACGATAATGCTTCCGGACGTTCATTCACAAAGACTCTCTGTGATTTAAACCCTCTTCAAACATCCCATCAGCGATACGCTGCGACTTCACAATTAAATTATTCATCTTGTTGTTCAGTCTGCATTTGGAGATCCTTCTTTTGTCCTCATTCATGTTCTTCCTTCTTTCATCATGTTCTTTTCTTTTGGGCTTTCTCTCTCTCTCTCTCTGATCTCTTTTGAACAGATTTAGTCTTTCTCTGTCGTCTGATTGATAGTTTAGCAAGCCTTTTAGTATTACTGTAGAAACCTCCGCCGTCTTTATGCTGTGCACTCTTATAAAAACAAACATGAGGATTGGGTGTGTGACGAGATCTCGCTAGATTAAAGTGACGAGGTGAAGAGCTGTCTTGTGTCATGACGGAGTGTGAGGGGGAAGTTAGGATTGAATATGCCACTGGTACATTTACATTACGCCTCCACTGTCGTTTTGCTTTTTATAGAAATGAAAACATTTTATTTCAGATGGATAACAGTCGCTTCAATTCCAACACGAGCTGTCCGACTGTAGTGCAGTGACACTGATGACATGACGAGATGACTGACATCTGTTAATCACAGAGCACACACCATCACGAAAGTAAACCCGAGCGCTCATTCAAGCGGGATTTCAATAAGTGACCACTGTATGAAAGCGAGGCATGAGAATATCTCAGTATGAGCGCTATCTTATCTTAGATGTACCCATCTCTGAGCTCAGTCTCATGCTTGAAGAAATATTCACTCTCCATTTGCACTTTGAATATTGAGTACTTTGATTATTTGATTATATCTGATCAATTTGTGGGAAGGAGTTCAGTTAGGATGCGTTCACACTTGACGACGTCTTTTTTGAAGCTGCCAGCGTCTGTCTTACATTATAATCCTATGGAGTAAACCGTGTTTTCAAAAAGGTCATGAGGGCTTTTTTTTTTAAACGCAGACTTCTTTTCTGTAGCTCAGCGTCTTTTCAAGTTGAAAAAAGTTCAACTTTTCTGATAAAAACACCCTACGTCAGGGGTCATCAACTATATTTGTCCAAGGGCCAGAATTTTTCTCCGCAGACACTGTAAGGGCCGGATACTCGTAATATAAAATAAAACTGAGGCCTGTCGCTTTTATTTGTCATTAGAACTATTTGCTGATGTGCAAGGCTTGCAATTACCATGTTCTTCTGTTATGTTGATGGTTGTTATTGAGACACTGCAATTGTGTGCAAATCCCAGGCAAGGAAATTTGACATTTGTGAAAAAATGAGCACGTGAAACAATAAAAGATGTTCAATGAGAGCAACGCGTTTATCTTCATTCTTGACTGAAGGCAGGCAATGGCACAAGCTACTTTTCAGAAGGCTTTTTTTCCCCATTAGATTAAAAAATGAATAAATATGGAACGGACCCGAATATTCGAATATTCGTTCGGTGGGTTGGTATTCGATTTGAAAATTTGACATTCGAATATTCGTTTTTTGTTTTTTTTTTGCACACCTGGGAACCCTGCGAAACGGTTCTCATTCCCGCTTGAATAAGGCCGGCGACACACTGGCTGCGTGAGCGTCTCAGCTGCGTGGCCTGTGCGTTTTTATTTCTGCTCCCATATTTAACAGGTTGGAGTTTGCACACTGAGACAGGCGTCTCAGGCGCGCTCCAGCCACGCGGAAAACGCCTGCATGCTAGAAACAGAACCCACGCATGTTCCAGCAACCGGAGTGTTCTCTGGCTAGAGCGCAGAACAGCGGACTTTGTATGGACTGAAGTGCATGTCTGAGCTTGTGTTTTGTTGCTTTGACATAGTGGAAAATAGAATAATAGAAACAATGTATTTGCATTTTTATCCGTTAATATCAATCTAAATTAATCTCGTTTGTAATTTAAGTTAATTTCGTTTGTCTTTATTTAAATTTAGTTTTTCTTTATTTAAATTTCGTTTTTCTTTATTTAAATGTCGTTTTTCTTTATTTAAATTGTTTTTTCTTTATTTAAATTTCGTTTTTCTTTATTTAAATCTACCCTTACTGTGCCAATTTGTTAGTCAGAAAAATATTAGACTACCTTAAAAGTATTGCTTAATTTAACAGACCTGTGTGTGTGCGTTTTATATCACTAGTGCAGTGTCCGTTCTCGGAGCATAAGCTCTGCCCGCGTGAGGTGCGCCGCTTCCCGCTCGCGCTGTTCTGACTGTAGTTTACTAAAAGTTTATTAATTCTGAATGTGTGTGTCCATCCATATTGCACCAAATGCGACACTGCACTCGCTTGTGAAGTCGATTGGATGAACGGTTCTCAAAATAATAAAGATGCAAACGGACATACAGACACAGATTCCTGGCTTTATTAGAGAGAAAAATATGTTCAGCCCCTCTCTCCGAAGCTTCGAAGATCAAAAAATGGTATTCGGACCAGCCCTAAATGTTTTCCTCTTACAAGGCTATTCCTGAATTCAGTATTATTCTGGGGGCCGGATGGAAATCTCTGGCGGGCCGGATTTGGCCCACGGGCCGCCAGTTGACGTTGCATGCCCTACGTCAAGCGCCTTTTTGACAGCTGACCAATGACAAGCGAGTAGCAAGACCTGAAAGTGGAGAAGGTGCCGGTTATCTGCATGTATAATTTAGTCTACAATAAAACGGAATATGTCAAAACGCCTCTTTTCGTTTGCAATTAAAACAATATTAAACATATGTTGTTCAGACAAGTGTGCATATATTATCACTGTAATTAAAATTAAATATGACAAACACAACCCAATGTCAGTTTATGTATGATCAATAATAGTAAAAAGTAAGAAGCTATGCAAGAAATAAAGCAAACAATTCAGTCAAACAAAGTTAGTGCTAGTCGTTAGCGCTGATCACATGTTCAACTCCACACACACCAGATCACATGTTCAGAGAGACGCTCTCTTTATAAACCACAGATTTGAGCTTTAAACAACTACATTATCGCCTGAAAAGTCTTAAAACTATGTTTCGTCACACATTAACGGTACTATTTTATTTCGTGGGGTTTCTCATCAAGACATTTTGTATCAAGAAAATGTCAGTAGCACAAACTCCACTGACTGACAGAAGCCGATCAGTTGAGTTTTTGCAAAACCTTAGTCGACTTTAATGCTCTGCCATGACGCTTTAAGCTTGACGTCAACTAGTCACTGGCCTATAGAGGGCGCATCAGAATAAGCCATTTCCTGACACGCACACACGTTTGCAACTGTTAAAATGACAAAAAAATACATTCTCAGAGAGCTCTCCACAAGACATGTTTGATTATACCATCTGGAGACTCAAAATTGATCGGGAGAATGCCGGCTTATTATACAGGTCAGTTAATCACCGCTCTAAACTATCACGTGGAGATCTCGCACACCTCACACAAAGTCATTTAGTAGCCCTGAAATGTATTGTCAACACTGTTCTGTGATTTATCAATAAAATAGCTTAGAAACTGAAATGTTCTAGCATTTATTTCTTAGTAACTAAAACTCACAGCTTCACTAGTAGAGAGACGCTGGCATTAACACACAATCGCTCTCTCACTAATGCATTCAATTTCATACATGTAATCTTTATTGTGCTACTTCATCTGTATCTGATTCAGAACGAGTAGAAATCTGTGAGGAAATATAACCACCCAAAGACAAAAGAGCTGATACAGAAGCTGTAATGCAGGAGCAATAAGCTTATGGGCAGCGCTGTGTCATATGCCAGAGCTGTCCTGTGCTCAAGAAAACAACCTGTGTTTGCGTCTCAGCTCAAGGTTCAGGGTTATTTGTTCATTAATGACATCTCGACTTTCATCACATAAATGTTGACTTTATAAAATCTGAAGTCGTTCAGCCCCTAGATGCTGCGTAAGCCATGGCTCTTGTAGGAGCAGCAACCAAGAAGATGTCAGAAATATCTTGGACACAAGAACCGCTGAGATCTAAGTTAATCAGAGTCACAAATGCAATAAATCAGAGATGCATCCGACTGCTTGCGTTCACTTGAGATGGCTCGCTGTGTTTGTGAGAAGGGCATTTGACACTTATTCTGTGTTTATTTATTTATTTGACCGTTCATGCTCAACATGGCATGAGAGAGCTGAATACTGTCTCAGATAGCGTGAACGTTGAGTGTTTGATTCTCCTCAGGAGTCTATTGTGCTTTTCATCTCTTTAATACCACACTTCTCCTGCTCTCTTTATTTTGGGTTTATCCTCATTGTCGCTCGTTGATGCGTGACAGCACTTGAGTGGTGAAATCATGACTTCCTCTACTCTAGCAGAGCTGTGATCTGCTGTAGATCAGCTGATGCTCATGTGTGATGTTGTGCTGTTCCTCTGGCTCACAGGTTCAGCAGTAGCTGTAAATCCCTCTGGTTTGTTGTGCTGTGAGCCGTTGTGCCGACACCATGAGAACACGTCTCCACCTGCGGCTCTTTCCCATCAGGCAGCTGTGCTCTCCGCCTCTCCTGCACAAATGAGCGCCGCGGTTTGTTTGCGCTCCTCGTCCCCTAATGCACTTTTCTCTAATGCACAATCATCCAGTATTGATCCACTGGAAACTCAGATCCATTAGCTGTGTGTGTGTGTGTGTAGAGTTTACGGAGCGTAGCATCTGATCACTCGGTGAATCTGGTGCGAGTGAACGCTCTGAACGGATTAGTTGGTGTAATTGCATCCATAACAGGAGCTTATGGGGTTTTGTGTCATGTCATAACCAGACACATTTAACCTTAAACAAGCTCTGTTTGGGTTTTTGTTTGTGTCTAGTTCACATGACCGTCACTTTTCACAAAAGGGGAATTTTCCCCTAAGTTTTAAGGACATGTGCTCAACACTTCCTCTCCTGTCCATCCAGATCATATGCTGGAACAAAATGGAAAACACAAGGACATTTATCATGGTTATGATAATGAAACAGTCTTATGTTATAATACTGATTAAGTCTTAAAGGTACAGTAGCACAGTCAGATAAGTCTCAGAGTGTGTGTGAAGTTTTAGCTCAAAATACCCCACAGATCATTTATAGCATGTTAAAATTGTCACTTTTTGAGGGTGAGCAAAAATGTGCCATTTTGTCTCTTTAAATGCAAATGAGCTGCGGCTCCCGCCGCCTTTTAGGAAGAGGGCGGAGCTTCAAGAGCTCATGTTAGCAGCTCTGATTACCTCACACACACACACACACACACTGAAACTGTTCAGCCTTTTCTGATCAAACCGGAGTCGGACAATGATGGAGAGACTCCAGAAGAAGAGACAACATGTAGAACGGGGATAGTTTAGTGTAATTACGGTTATAACTGATGATGTCATCTTGCTTTATAACATGCTATCGCGTTGGTGTTTGTACTGTATCAATAAATGTGAAAGACGGACGACAGCTTGAGCTCGACTACAGCAACTCTTCCTCTTCTCCACATGTTCCCGGGGGCGGGGTTATGCTAATGTTAGGGGTAGTGATGTCACTGACTCGTTGTAGTCCCCACCAGCCGTTTGTTGTAGTCCTTAAAAAGAGAAAATATCTCCCTTTGCTTTGAGCGTCGTAACTGTGCAGATGTTGCTCAAACAGTGACATCACACACTCACTAAAGTTACACATGTCAGATCATAATCAACCAGCGCTTTAATTGACACAATCATATCCACCTTATTTTCAAATTATAGTTGGTGCCTACGTTTGGGGAACTAATAAAAGTTTGCATTACAAATAGTCCTTATTTTTCAATTTGCCTGAACTTTGCATTTTCCGTCACGCTCCATTTTATATGTGAGGAAAATAATGTAACCGTTGGTATTTTAACGTGTCATTGATTTCACAAGAATATCTGAGATCAGCTCTTAAGTCCGAAAGCTGTGTTTAGTGCTTTTTATTGTTGTTTTCTGCCCTAAAATATATGTAAAAGACAACATGCATTCGTTAATCAGGATATATCACACAAATAATTCACCAAATTCTCATTCCCATCTTTTTCACACGCCACATTACACTATTTTCTTCCCTTTTACACTTCAGCAGTGTTTACTGGGATATTTCTAAATGCCTGTTCACACCACACACTTTCTTAAGCTTGATATTTGTTACTCCCATCATTTGTGCAGAGCTTCATGGGATGTGGGATAAAGATAAACTACATTTAACAGTTTTTTGGTGGAAGAACTCTTGACTGGTGGATTAAAAATGGCATGAGCAGATGGAGAACACAGCGCTGCTCTGTCTTCAGACGGCCTCAGTGACTAATGCTGGATGCTCCTGGTGTCTGGAGACGGTTGAGCTCCAAACCAGACCTCTCATTCCTCAAGAGTCACAGTAACGCTCACGCTATCGAGATGAATGCGAGGAACCGCTCAAACAGGCCCATTATGAGCTGTGTGTGGCGCTTCACCGCCTCTGAGACTCCATTCAGACTCTCACCGTGCCAGCGCTGGCATTCACGGGGAGAGTTCAAGTGCCACCCAAAAAATGACACTTCTGCCCTCATTTACTCAACATCATCCAAACCTGATTGTTCTGGACACCATTTTATGGGCCAAAACAGTTCTCAAAATATCTTCTATGTTCCACAGAAGAGAATCCTACCGGTTTGGAGCAAGTCAATATTGGCAGAATAATCGTTTTTGGGTGAACTGTTCCTGGATGTTTATGTATTCACAACATTGTCTATAAATCATGTCCAACTCCTCTTTCCTCCTCTGTGTGTCCAGAAACGGGCGAAAGGCCAGTACCTGTTTTTTGAAGTGTGCGAGCACCTGAATCTGATGGAGAAGGATTACTTCGGCCTGAGCTTTAAAGACAATGCTGAGCAGAGGGTGAGTTCACACACAAGACACGGGCAAACCCATCCGTGGGATCCGTGCTCTGGATTCCTGTGAACACACAGATTTAGGTCCTGTCTGTCCTGTGAGGTCACATTGGCTCTAGGGCAGTTTTTACCACTACAGGGTCATTCTGAGTCAATTCAAGAGGTCATTGGCTAAAAATGTAGATTTTGATCGTTTTTTTCTGATGAAAGAAATGCATAAATTAAAAAGAAAGCCAGAATATTAAGTGTCACAGATGTGTATTGACTGAGTAATCCCTGTTCTGTAGAGGAGGGTCAGAATGACAGTTTGAGATCTGGAGCCAAATTACAGGCGTGTAAACGTGACTTTAGAAAGATATTGGGATCTCAATGCGGCTCCATGTTCAATTTGTTGTAAAATTCAACGGTTTACTCATGGAGCCGCATTGAGATCTCCATATCTCTGGGATTGAAACATTGAGGGTCTTTAAAATAAATAAACCAAAAGAAAAGTTAGTCAAGAACCAGAATCTAAAAGGATATTGAGATATCTTTAATACTTCTGGAGTTACAGGCATGCAAACTTGAGACAAAACACAGCAGAAGTGCTTCTTCCCCATGTTTGAGCGCTCACCGTTGGCATATAATGACACACAGTTGATAAAGTCAACAGATTTCACTAATAGATCTACCAATCTCTGTGTGACAATAAAATAAAGATGCTGCCATCTTTCTAAAGTCATGTTTTACACGCCTGTGATTTGGCTCCAGATCTCAAACTGTCATTCTGACCCTCCTCTACAGAACAGGGATTACTCAGTCAATACACATCTGACTGTGTCACTTCATGTTTTTTCTGAAGGAAGACAAACATAAATAAGGAGGAAAGCCAAGACATCCAACATTTTAGCACAATTTGGTTGATTTGTCATGGAATGGCCCTACAGTCCTTTAATTGCATTAACCATGATAGTTGATGCTAAATGCATTAGTATACATCCGTTCTTGTGAGGTGCATCATGGGATTGGTCATGTGGTTTTCTAGACCTGTTAGTGATGAATAGATCTGTTGCAGTCATCAGTCAGTATATATCAAATATACTAGTATTAAAGAATACAATTCTAATAGTCACACGACAGTGTAAAAAATGTGGTGAGACTCATCGTGAACTCTCTGAAAGACAAACACGGTCCCTTGCAGCAGAGAAAGGGCTCACACTCTCAGAGTCTTGATAATCTACTGCAGCTCTTTATTGACTCTGTGTTTTTCTGTTGCAGTGCCTGGCTGGACCCTACCAAGGAAATCAAGCGGCAGATCCGCAGTACGTGCCATCTCTCTCTCTCTCTCTCTCTCTCTCTCTCTTCTCTCTCTCTCTCTCTCTCTCTCTTCTCTCTCTCTCTCTCTCTCTCACTCTCTCTTCTCCTCTCTCTCTCTCCTCTCTCTCTCTCTCTCTCTCTCTCTCTCTCTCTCTCTCTGTCTCTCGCTGCATGTGATCAGTCAGGCAGATGATGGGCTTTGGTCTGGGTGGGTTTGTGTGAGTCACAGGGGCTCTATGGTCCTCTCACACATCTGCAGATTCAATAACTGTAATTATCAGAGCGCTGAATGACGCACACTGGGTGGAGTGAGAGCGGATTCCTCATTCACTCATTCAGAAAACACAAGGAGAGCCATCACAATGCTGAGGCGTGCTGTCAGCTGACGGAGTCTGCTCTGTGTTCAGAAGCACATGCAGACGACAGACCGAGGCGATCGCACTTCGCTTGAGCCGTGCTAGAGCCTGATGTATTAAATAGTCCCAAAAAATCACATTTAAGTTTGCATATGTGTTTTTGGTTGAGTATCATATCTGATGCATCAGGCTTTTATGGCTCATATAGTCTTGATGTAGTAAAAATATGGACAAAATATGCAATACACATCAGACTTTCGTCTTTTTAACAGTATAGCAGAAACACAAAATGGATATACATATCAATATCTGCCAATAATGTCTTAGTCAGATGATATTAAAATGCTTAATTTTATGATCTGTAGTGTTAAAAACGTATGCAATCATAGACTGTAAAAAATTTGGACGTAGTGTCTGTGACGTCACCCATAGGATTCTGATGAGCCGTTCTGAAGCGCAAAGTAGGGACTGAGCTGGCCATTGCCATCTTGGCAGCGCGTCATCGCGCGTCACTTCTGGATAACAGAAAATGGGCAAAAGGCGTGGGCGGAGCTTAAGTGACGCGATGACTTACAGACAGCAGATAAATGGCTATCCACCTGTCACTCGAAGTGGCCACGCCCTTAATTATGCAGAACTTTAAGGCGTTATATAATGTAAACGAATGAGTTATAAAAAAATTCACCCCCCTCACAGTCGTCATGAAGGGTAAAATGAGCCGTATAGACCAAAAGCACAATTTGTACCAGGCTGTAAACATGTTTTATTCTGCTGTAAAGTTGGCCATTTTAACATGGGCTCAATGAGATTCTGCTCCTTCTGGAGTCTGTCTCTAGTGGCCAGTCCATGAACTGCAGTTTAACTCACTTCAGTATCGGCTTACGGAGAAACTGCGGGAGGTTGCCGCTTGTATGCAATGCAATAATGATTGACAGATGAACTAATAAACCGTCCTCAAAAGCCTGAAGATCGTATTTGATACTCATGATTTCTATAATAAATGATGGATAATGAAGTAAACCTGCTTCAGTCCAGCAATATTACTAACTAGAGGCCTTAGAAATATGTGAATCAAATATAATCCACCTGTTTCCGGGGGCGCTACTGTAAAAAAGAACATGGGTATAACTTCCGTTGAGGCGGCTGCAGTAGTATACCAATGGTATTGTGTGTGCTAGTTAGTGAAGAGGCTAGTGTTTTTTCGGATCATTGGCTAGGTTTCAAAATTATCATTTTGACTATTTGTTTTATCAGATGGTGCCACAAGGGTTAAGTGAAGGTTACTGTGAAGCAACATGAATGACACGCACTAAACATTAGTTATTTAATAATATCACAATACGATAAACAATACGGTTTTCGTGCCCTTAATTGTCCTTACTTTACTGACCTTCCACAGAATTGCTGCTGCTTGACTACAACAGCGTCCTGGCCCTAATGAACAACCGCGGTCTGTGCTTCACCGCTCACTGATGCTAGACCCATGCCTTGATACGTGTAGGCTCGGCTACGCTTTAACATCGTTTCCGACACATACTGATACGCCTCTAAGCTTTTCAAATTGCTCATCGCCTTACCATCACAGGCTAACTGCATCTAGAAAATAGCTAAAAATGCTACTGTACGTGATACGAGGCCACTTCTCCACGTCATCCTCCCAACCAACCGCGGAGGGTAAAGGGACTGTTGTTTCACCCTTTTGAAAGTTCGTTGAGGTTGTTCCCACATCGTTAGCACATGTGGAGAGCTTGAATGTCAATAAGGTGTTTCCGTCCCCCTTTTTTAATGCGCATTTTGGGATATCGCATCACAAAATGCTGAATGAAAACGCCAAGATGCGCATGAATTCTGTAAATGCGCATAAACTTATGCGCTCGTTTGAGTCGGGTACATTTTCTATCCGATACGAAAATGTGTGCATAAATTACGATGGAAATGCATAAAGTCCTGCTTGTTTACTTTGAACCGGAGACGCAAGGCTTCATGGGTAGTTGGGAAGTTGTGGATACAGTAGGTTTATAGGGTTAAAGTCTGCTGGGTGAGTGTGTGCAGAACACTTCCTCCTTTACTCTAAACTGGTCCATTGTTTGACATGCAGTCAGGTGCTGTATATCTGACACACACACACACACACACACACACACACACACACACACACAGGTGAATCAGATGTCTTATCTGCTGTTATGACTCAGTCTGTAGAGCGTCTGGAGGAGAGCTGTAAATAGAAAAACAGGACAGAGTGAGAAAGAGAGAGAGAGAAACGCTCTCCTTCTGAAGGACGTGTCTATAAAAAGGGCAGCTGTGTCCTCATTTCCGAAAACACTCTGAAAGAATGAGGTTGACTTTGTTTTGCTGCGTCCTGACCTCTGACCCCGAGTCGGCCACAGCTAAAGTTCATCACATCAGTGAGCCAGCATACACAAGTTCATTCCACTCATTCTTGCATCATTTTATGTCTGTTGTGAATATTAGCCTCATTTCCTTCCACTGCCACAGCAGAGCATCTGCCGCTGGACTAGTGTTGCCTTATTCACTGCTGGGTGTGTTGCGTTCTCATTGTACAACACTGATTCAGCCATCAAACAAACCAACCAGCTCTACATTACAGACATTTCAGCTGATCGTGGGTTTGATTCACAGGAGATGTCAAATATAATGTCCTTACACTGAAGCTATAGTGGAAATACACATTGAGTCTCTGTGTTCTTATAAAGCCCAGCTTATTGAATACCCCAGATTTATAACATGAAGTTTCGAGTTTTCATTTGTGATCACGTCACTTATGATGAGCAATCAGATATTCACATCATTAGGGTCGGCCCTCGACTAAAGATTTTTTCTAGTCTAATAGTAGTCGTTGATTTAAAGGGTCCATAACACACAGACACACACACACACACACACACACACACAGACACACACACACACAGACACACACACACAGACACACACACAGACACACACACACACACACAGTCTCGTGTTAATCTTGAGGATCTATAGAGTAGTGTTGATCCATCATATCTCACAAGAGTCTTTAGTTTATCAGATTTATAAAAGACAGAAACACTGAACCGATTCTTTCTGAACACAGCCGAGTCCGTGGAGGCGTGCAGTGGGCGGAGCTAAAGACACACACACACACACACACACACACACACACACGTCATGGCATTATCCCTGGATAACTCGTTCTCTATACGTTGGTGTTGTTCACATTATGCACTTAAGCACTGATTGTCAACAAAACACACACATTTGATCAGTTTCACTCGCCGCCTGTGGTTTCCACTCATGACCGGGAACAAACACACACACTTGCAGAACTCCAGAAACACAAACTGCATCCTCTGAACTGAACAAGCGAGTTGTTTTCAGCTGGGTAAAAAAGCTTTGGTGGAGACAGGGCGTAAGCGTGCTCTCCACACAAACACAGATGCGTCTATAATAGCACACATTTATCTAGGTTAACGTTAGAGTGAGCAGACTCATAAAGTTGCTACTACTTGCATGTTTCAAGTGATGAGCCATATTTGAGGTTGATGTATGATGGGCAAATGTTTGGGTTTCCTGCCGTTAACGATCCGTCTGTCACAGCCTAATACAATTTAGTTCGACCTCTTCTAGTCGACTAACGGTAAATCAACTATTAGAGGGCATCTTTACAGATCATCTGTCTAGTGTCTCTAGACTTTATCCTGATCATGCTCAGATGTCATCAACACACTCATCATCCTCAAACCCTCAACTAAACTACACGAGTTCACAGAAAACCTGACCCAGACATCATAAAACACAGGCTTCAGTGTGTTTTATACCGTGAATTATTGGCTGCCCAAAGCATGAACCACTGACATTCAGAGACGTCTAGAAACCTAAAGACGAAACCTGTGCAACCGAATCAGAGCATCTCGAGATCTTCATCTTCCTCACTAGTGTGCCTGATTTCAGCCTTTATTTCTGATGAACTAGTGTTGTGTTGGTTTGCTAATGGACTGAACAAACTGCACCAGCTGCTGTATCCCACAATCCCTCCACCCTATAGCTGTATGGCACATCTGCTTGCTCTTCTGTGTCCCTTATTTAGAACTAAGAGCAAAGGGAAAACAAACTCTTCACACACACACACTTGTGATATATTTAGTGTAGTTGGCAGGAAGGACTGAAGTCAGAGACGCTCTACTGGAGGAAGTGATGTTGGCCGCTCTTCTTTAATCGACTCTTGTTTTCTCTCTCTCTCTCTCTCTGTGTGTGTTTTGCTAGACTCTCAGTGGCAGTTTGCGTTCAGTGTGAAGTTTTACCCTCCTGACCCGTCCCAGCTGACGGAGGACATAACCAGGTAGATGAAATCCCCCAGTTCTGCTCCTCTCCCTCCTGTGTAAAGGCTGAGACGTGTGGTCTTCTCTCCTCTGGTGTCCTCAGGTATCTGCTATGTCTTCAGCTGAGGCAGGATATCGCATCGGGGCGGCTGCCGTGCTCATTCGTCACACACGCGCTGCTGGGCTCGTACTCTCTGCAGGCCGAGCTGGGCGACCATGACCCGGAGGAGCATCGGCTGGACTACATCTCTGACATCCAGTTCGCCCCAAACCAGACCAAAGAGCTGGAGGAGAAGGTGGTGGAGCTGCACAAGTCCCACAGGTCTGACCGCAGCTTCCTGACCGTGCCTCATTCAGTTTTAAGGGGCACGTGATGACCGATATCTGATGCCTGCTCTTTCAGGGGAATGACTCCAGCCCAAGCGGACGCCCAGTTTCTGGAGAATGCGAAGAAGCTGTCCATGTACGGCGTAGACCTGCATCACGCCAAGGTAAAATCACCCCTAAACCCTCACTCACTATTCCCTACGTTAGCCCACGGATACAGCTCACTTTGAGTGAATGAGAGTCAGTGTACATCATTGAGGTGCATTATGGGATTGAATAACGTCCACTATGGTTTCACTACAAAGGGCTGTCCCGTTTGAGGGTATAGGGGCGATTTCGGACCCGCTTGCACATTAATGTTTCAGGAAGACTATATATTCTTCAGTCTGTTGCTCTGTGACCTCTCACACGTTCAGTCAGTTTCATCAGTCCATTTCCAGCCTGATCTGCTGCCACATTAATCACATGGGCAGACTTTTGATTTGAGTGCTGCTCTAGTTATGGTTATTATCAGTGAGATCTGTGACCTGTAGACCCAGAGTGTGTGTGTGTGTGTGTGTGTGTGTGTGTGTGTGTGTGTGTGTGTGTGTGTGTGTGTGTGTGTGTGTGTGTGTGTGTGTGTGTGTGTGTGTGTGTGTGTGTGTGTGTGTGTGTGTGTGTGTGTGTGTGTGTGTGTGTGTGTGTGTGTGTGTGTGTGTGTGTGTGTGTGTGTGTGTGTGTGTGTGTGTGTGTGTGTGTGTGTGTGTGTGTGTGTGTGTGTGTGTGTGTGTGTGTGTGTGTGAGAGAGAGAGTCTGGGAAAAATATGTTGTTGCCATTTTTAAACACTCACAGGAATATTAGGTCTTTGGCTGTTTTCCCAGTGGGAGCGATGGCCGTGTCTTGTCCGAACTGTGTGTGTGTGTGTGTCGAGTGAAGGTGAAGCTTGTGTTGAGTTCAGCTCAACCTGCAGGATCTCATGAGCTTTAAGGACGGACTCATGCTGCTTTATTACAGCTAATATAGTTCATTTACTCAACAATACACAACTTTACTAGAAATAATATATAAAGATAATAAAATTCAAAAACAATAAAATAACAACATTTTATTTATATATATATATATATATATATATATATATATATATATATATATATATATATATATATATATATATATATATATATATATATATATATATATATATTATATATATTATATATATTATATTAAAATAAAATAAATAATTCAATGAAATAACATCATAACATAAAATAACATGATAAAAATAATGTAACAATAAAATAATAAAAATATAAAAAACATAATAAATAATCATAAATAAATTACAAAACATTTATTAAAATAAAATAAAATAATTGCATAATAAAATCACATTATAAAAATAATAAAATACAATACAGAAAGAAAATAAATTAATAATATATATATATATATATATATATATATATATATATATATATATATATATATATATATATATATATAATATATATATTTATAATACAATTTTAATTTAAATTTTTTTTAGATAAAATGACAATAAAAAAATAAAATAACAGCACAAAATAAAATAATAAAAAAAAAAATATTTCCATAACATAATAAAATAAAATCACATTATAAAAATATTACAAATAAAATAAAGAAATAAGATTAATAATAATATATATATTTTTAAATAATAAAATAAAATACAAATTTAATTTATTTAAATAAAATGACAATAAAAAAATAAAATAACGTCACATAATAAAATAATAAAAAATGTAATAATTGCATAACATAATAAAATAAAATCACATTATAAAAATAATAAAATAAAATAATACAATAAATAAATAAATAAAATTAAAATAATAAAATATATATAATATAGTTTTTGAGAAATAACATTTAGAAAAATAAAATAATTGCATAAAATAAAATCACATTATAAAAGTAATAAAATACAACAAATAAATAATAAAATATATATATTTTTAAATAATAAAATAAAACACAAATAACTTTTTTAAATAAAATAATACAAAAGAAAATAACGTCACATAATAAAATAAATAATTTAAAAAAATTGCAAAACATAATAAAATAAAATCACGTTTATAAAAATAATATAATGCAATAAATAAAAATAAAATATATTTTTAATTATTAAAATAAAATACAAAAAATAAATAAAATTAAAAATAATTAAATAAAATTAAAAAATAAAATAACATCACATAATAAAATTAAATAACAACATAACAAAATAAAATAAAACATGATAAAATAATAATATAAAATGAGAGGTTCAGCGGACACAGATATAGTATGGACGAGGTCCAGCAGCAGCAGCTCTCTCTCACTCTCTCACTCTCACTCTCACTCTCTCACTCACTCACTCACTCACTCTCACACACACACACACACACACACACACACACACACACACACACACACACACTCACTCACTCACTCACTCACTCACTCACTCACTCACTCACTCACTCACTCACTCACTCACTCACTCACTCACTCACTCACTCACTCACTCACTCACTCACTCACTCACTCACTCACTCACTCACTCACTCACTCACTCACTCACTCACTCACTCACTCACTCACTCACTCACTCACTCACTCACTCACTCACACACTCACTCACTCACTCACTCACTCACTCACTCACTCACTCACTCACTCACTCACTCACTCACTCACTCACTCACTCACTCACTCACTCACTCACTCACTCACTCACTCACTCACTCACTCACTCACTCACTCACTCACTCACTCACTCACTCACTCACTCACTCACTCACTCACTCACTCACACACTCACTCACTCACTCACTCACTCACTCACTCACTCACACACTCACACACTCACACACTCTCACACTCTCACACTCACACACACACACACCGATGTGTGAGACATCACTGAGAGCTGCCGTACCGCTAAAAGCCTCTTGTGGCGACAGATGGTCTGAGTTGAACCTGTTTATCGGCGCTATTGATCTCTCTCAGCGCTACAGTTAGCTCAGACAGATCAATAATCAGCTCCACGGCCCAGAAGCCCCGGCCATAAACATCACTTTACAGCCATTCGGAAAAGCCTTGCGTTAAGTGCCTGAGTGATGGAGGATGCGTTCAGTGTTTGGGCTGGAGTTATTATATGTGGCATGATTGGGTTTCAGCCGTGTGTGTGTGTGTCAGAGAGAGGAGTTTCTGCAGGTTTGGTCATAAAGCAGTGTTCTTAGTTCAGTAAAGTGTGCAAACTTCATCAGCCTCAGTGTTCAGATGAACACACACAGGAACACTTGCACAAAAGCTCCGCACTTCTCTCCTGAGCGCTGACCTGCTTTACTTCCACTGTGAAGTGTGACTGAGCTTCAGGGCGAAGCGCGTGCTGGAAGTGTTTGAGATGATAAAGACTGTCTCTTTCCCAGGACTCTGAGGGAGTGGACATCATGTTGGGAGTGTGTGCAAACGGGCTGTTAATCTATAAGGATCGCCTGCGGATAAACCGCTTCGCCTGGCCCAAAATCCTCAAGATCTCCTACAAACGCAGCAACTTCTACATCAAGATCCGGCCCGGAGAGGTACGACTGTGCAGAACACACACACACACACACACACACACACACACACACATCACTGTGTCATTAATCCTGATGTTGTGTTTTCTGTCGGTCTGTCAGGCGGAGCAGTTCGAGAGCACTGTCGGCTTCAAGCTGCCCAACCACAAGTCTGCCAAAAGAGTCTGGAAAGTGTGTGTTGAACACCACACCTTCTTCAGGTGAACACACACATCTCTATCACCCCATACTGAAGTAGGTTTCATTGAGTGGACGGCCTTGTGTGTGTGTGTGTGTGTGTGTGTGTGAGAGTGTGTCTGTCTGTGTGTGTGTGTGTGTGTGTGTGTGTGTCTGTCTGAGAGTGTGTGTGTGTGTGTGTGTCTGAGTGAGAGTGTGTGTGAGAGTGTGTGAGAGTGTGTGAGAGTGTGTGAGAGTGTGTGAGAGTGTGTGAGAGTGTGTGTGAGAGTGTGTGTGAGAGTGTGTGTGAGAGTGTGTGAGAGTGTGTGAGAGTGTGTGAGTGTGTGTGAGTGTGTGTGAGTGTGTGTGAGAGTGTGTGAGAGTGTGTGAGAGTGTGTGTGAGAGTGTGTGAGTTGGTAAAAAAGTGTTTCTGAGCGTGTGAGAGTGTGTCTGAGTGAGAGTGTGACTGGACTCCAGCAGGTTTTCTTCTTCTCTCGTGTCATGTGTGCTTTCAGAGGTCAGGTTGATGAAGCGTGTGTGAAGTGAACACGTAGTGATGTGTGTGTGTGTGTCTCCAGAGAGCTGCTCAGACACACTTGACCTCACGTGACTCTCCGCACAATAAGCTGCTCTTTTCTCTTCTGTCTTATGATTTATATTCTAAATTATCTAATTATTTTTTTTTAATTTCAATTAACTGAAAACCGAAAATAAAGTTTATTTAATGATTTAATCAACACTCAAATAAAAACAAGAGTTGTGTGTGTGTGTATATAATCAACTGTTTAATGATGTGGTGATGTTTCTACTCTGTGTTGTTCATATATAGATGTGTAAACACTGACTGTAATAATAACTTGTTTTCATGAGAGATTTATTGAAACATAAAACAGGTTAAGGAAATATATAATGAATATCGTCACAACATCACGTGTCAAAACAACACAATTACAGAAACTTCCCAGGATATGAATGATTTCATAAAGATGGCAGCTTCATTATTTTATTTTTTACACACATATTGGTCTGTTGATTTTTAGCAACTATATGCAATTGTCACCCCAAAAATTGGATAAACACTTTTTGTGGTTTTATGTCCGCCACAGACACACACACACACACACACACACACACACACACACACACACACACACACACACACACACACACACACACACTCACTCAGACACTCTCTCTCTCTCTCTCTCTCGCTCACTCTCACTCAGACACACACACACACACACACGCACATTCTCTCTCTCCCACTCTCTCTCTCACACACACACACACACACACACACACACACACACACACACACACACACACACTCTCTCACACACACACACACGTGTTTTGGAGAGGTTGTTCTGTTGTTTTGCTGAGTGCTGTCTCTGCTCCGTCCTCAGGCTGATGTCTCCTGAACAGCCCACTAAGACCAAGTTCCTGACTCTGGGCTCCAAGTTCCGCTACAGCGGGAGAACTCAGGCTCAGACGCGGCAGGCCAGCTCCCTCATCGACCGGCCCGCGCCATACTTCCAGCGCACCTCCAGCAAACGCATCTCGCGCAGCCTTGACGGAGGTACAACTTCATTTGGCCCGTGTGTGTGTGTGTGTGTGTGTGTGTCACAGTAACACTCGTTCTTATTTCCAGCTGAGGTGAGGGGAGTGTGACGGTCAGTGTGAGCACTCGTTTTAATCAGTGAAACCGAAAGAAGGCTTTTGAGTGGATGTGCCACTGGCTAACTCAACTGTGATTGGTCGTTGCGTTCCGCGCTCAACACACATGCCTGTGATTGGTTAAAACGGCTGTGGAGAGCTTTGAGACTCCCCACCGGGCACAGACACAAACGGGAGCCGCCGCTCGTGAGATAAGGAAGCGGAGAGGAATGTGTTTACGGCCTTTATGAGCTAAACTTTAACATGATCACGATAAACACACCATTCCCCCTCATTTATATCATCAGCAGAATGAATGAGTAATGTTCAAGTGTAACAGTTTGGCCTAAGCCAGGTGTTGAAGTGATCTATGTTTGTGTGATCATGTGATGAGCGCTCCGACCGTGAGGTGCTGGTGTGTGTGTGTCCGTCACTGCCCTCACACACACACAGGAAGTGTTATCTCCTCACGCTGGCGGTGGCTCTTGCAGACGCAGCGAGGCGGAGCGTGTGTGTTCCTGCCCAGATCTCATCTGTCCCGCTGGAGCAGCAGAAGGCCAGCGTGGGGCTTGATGTGGCCGCCGCATGTGTGTGTGAACTCCAGTGAACCTCAGGCTGTCAACTCTTTATCTGCAGGACATCTCCAGTGCTAAATGAGGCCATTCATATGAGGTCTGCTCTAACAGAGAGAGTGTGTGTGTGTGTGTTGGGTCGGTTTAGGGTCAGTGTAAGGGAAGAGAATATACAGTATAAAAACCATTACGTCTATGTAGAGTCCCCACAAGAATAGCAAACCAGTTGCGTGTGTGTGTATTTTTGTATGTGCATGTGTTTGTTTAAGTGTGCAAGTGTTTTTGCGTGGATACATGCTTGTGCGTGTGTGTGTGTGTTTGTGTGTGTGTGTGTGTGTGTGTGAGGCTGTTGATTGAGTGAGTGTGTGTGTGTGTGTGTGTGTGTGTGTGTGTGTGTGTGTCTGTGAGCGTGCATGTGTGTGTATCTGTGTGAGTGTGTGTGTAAGCCTGTTGATTGAGTGTGTGTATATCTCTGAGCGCGTGTGTCTGTGTGTGTGAGTGTCTATGTGTGTGTCTGTGTGAGCGTGTGTGTACGTGTGTAAGCGTCTGTGTGAGCGTGCATGTGTGTAAACATGAGTGTGTGTGTGTGTGTGTGTGTGTGTGTGAGGCTGTTGATTGAGTGTGTGTGTGTGTGTGTGTGTGTGTCTGTGTGAGCGTACATGAGTGTGTGTCTGTAAACGTGAGTGTGTGTGTGTGTGTGTGAGGCTGTTGAGTGAGTGAGTGAGTGAGTGAGTGAGTGAGTGAGTGAGTGAGTGAGTGAGTGAGTGAGTGAGTGAGTGAGTGAGTGAGTGAGTGAGTGAGTGAGTGAGTGAGTGAGTGAGTGAGTGAGTGAGTGAGTGAGTGAGTGAGTGAGTGAGTGAGTGAGTGAGTGAGTGAGTGAGTGAGTGAGTGAGTGAGTGAGTGAGTGAGTGAGTGAGTGAGTGAGTGTGTGAGTGTGTGAGTGAGTGAGTGAGTGAGTGTGTGAGTGTGTGAGTGTGTGAGTGAGTGAGTGAGTGAGTGAGTGAGTGAGTGAGTGAGTGAGTGAGTGAGTGAGTGAGTGAGTGAGTGAGTGAGTGAGTGAGTGAGTGAGTGAGTGAGTGGCTGTTGAGTGTGTGTGCATTTGTGAGTGTGTTCAAATTTCCCCTCTAGGACAGCAAAATCTTAGCTCTACTACATTATTGGTTCACCTGAGTGAGGCGATTATTGAACATAACTGTGTTAAATCATGTTAATGCTGAAAGGTTTCTGAGAGCATCATTAGCTCAGGATAAAAACAACCCAAACCCGTGTGGCCAGAGCCCAGCTCAGCGACCGCTGACATTCATTTACAAATCTCATCAACTGATTTTCTGATTTGAGTGACACGAGCGACAGCGCTTGTCAAAGTTTGCCTTCATGCAAATGAGCAGTTGAATTAAGGTGCTGTGAGGTGTGTGTGTGTGTGTGTGTGTGTGTGTGTGTCCTGAGAGACTGCCATCCAGTGACAGAGTGAGGGTCATATGATGCTCCGCTGCAACACACACACACACACACACACACACTAAACAGCCTTAACCTGATGATCTGGAGGTCAGTGCAGTCCGAGTTCATCACTGCACATTATTATTATTATTATTAATGCCCGTTTATGATGTCCTTCTCTCTCTCCGCATGAATGAGCACAGATTGGTGTGTGTGTGTGTGCCGCTGCAGTGTCTTCCTCTGAGCGGTGGTCTAGTGCTGTATTGTTGTGATAGATGTGGCCACATTGTCCCGGCTCTCTGCCACGGACAGACACAGGAAATGAGGCACATCTGTTTCCTGTCTGTGGAGCGAGCAGGAGAGATGCGCGCGGGAGGAAATGAGCTCTGATACTGCACAGAGACCACCGCGACGCGCATCATCAATGGGCTTAACACACACACACACGCTAAACCTTCTGGACGATGCTAACGTTTACTTGTTTTGCAAACATTTAAGTTCTGTTTTTTTCTCTCCTATGAGACTTTCGTCCAGCTTTGTGACACCATCAGAGGTGTGTGTGTGTGTGTGTGTGTGTGTGTGTGTGTGTGTGTGTGTGTGTGTGTGTGTGTGTGTGTGTGTGTGTGTGTGTGTGTGTGTGTGTGTGTGTGTGTGTGTGTGTGTGTGTGTGTGTGTGTGTGTGTGTGTGTGTGTGTGTGTGTGTGTGTGTGTGTGTGTGTGTGTGTGTGTGTGTGTGTGTGTGTGTGTGTGTGTGTGTGTGTGTGTGTGTGTGTGTGTGTGTGTGTGTGTGTGTGTGTGTGTGTGTGTGTGTGTGTGGCCCTTTAATGTCTTCAGCGTTCACCTCGTTCTGAGGCCAGTGTGTGCCGCCCTCTGGCAGTGGCGCTCTCTCTCATCATACGACTGACACTCAATAATCCATCATAACACACACATCATCTGTGCCACGGGTGAAGTGCATCATGGGTGTGAAAGCTTCTGAGAATCTGCATTCCTCTGCATTAAAATGACCCCGTTTTTCCCCCTGCTGTGAATCCATCCCTCCGCCTGCTTTAGTAGCTGCGCTCGCCCCCTGCTGGACGCATGAGGAGCTGCTGCTGCCCCAGATCTGAGAGCTGTCACTGAGTGACATGATGAAATGGACGTCCCAGCAGCAGCTCTGGCCACATTAGCCCACTTTCACTCCGCTCAAACCAGGTCATGCGGATGCTGTCCTCCAGCCCGTCTGATCCATTATTCAGCTCTTCCTGATGGAGAGCGGCAGCTGAAACTCACGCTGTTTGGGTTTTACGACTCTATCTTTAGGAGTGTGTAGGGCTCCTCTGGCTTTCTGGAACACACTCCCATAAGAACGCTTGCATAAACATGTCCAAATGTCTTTGGCTGTAAATGACCTTTGACCTCAGGGGCTTTAGAGTCCCAGCTGAGGCTATGGGCGGGGACAGAACTACCCTAAATAGAGACCACACGAGAGCAGACTATCTGAGAGCAGTGAGAGACTGAAGTAAGAAGAAGAAGGACGAGGTACAGACTGAAGAGCTGCTTCGCCTGTACTGTGACACTAGGTGTTTCTCAATGTCAAGGATCCTTCCAAGTCACTTCCTTCAGAGGCGAGGCGAGGCTCCTCTTTAGCATTCGGACTCGGAGAACACGTAAATGGAACAGGCTAGCAAGTGCACGTCAGCCTCATTACGTCAGTGAAAAGGTCCGTTAACCATCAATAACGTCATTTGTAATATTTATAATAACGTCATAATATCAATACGGTTGTAATTTGTACTGGCATTTAAAAGATAAACTTTACAAATGTTTGGTAACGTAAATACTTACACTTGAAAGCATATTGCCCCGCCAACGTCCAATATTTTGTATTTTTTTAACAAGATAGCAAAGCTGCGCGCATAGGATTGTGGGTGATTTGAGAAGTCTACTCGTATGCATCCTTTCCTGTATATGGCATATTTTTCGAACGAAGGACTCAGACCTTGATTGAAATTCCGAGGATCCTCGACATTGGAACAGCCCTTCGACGGACATCGATGATGTAGCATCCTCGAAATTCTGGCTTTCAAGGATCCTTCCTTGACATTGAGAAACGCCTACAGCCTCACCAGCTGACACAACAATGAAGGACATTTGATTCATAGTTTGAAAAGCTTTGCTCTGACTTCAGAACATCAAAGGATTAAAACACAACTTCAATATTTATTAGCTGAGAAAAGAGATTGTATCTTACTAACAGCAAGAGACATTGAAGGCACTCGCGCGTACACATGCTTACACACACACACACACACACACACACACACACACACACTCGCGCACACACACACTTATTCTCACACGCACAGTCTCACACACACTAACTAACACACTCGCACACACACACACACACACACACACACACACACAAACTTGCAAACATACACTCGCACACTCACGCAAACTCACACATGTAAACTTACACGCATGCACACAAGCAAACTCTCACGCTTGCGCGCGCAAACACACATGCAAACTCTCACACACGTAAACTTACACACATGCACACAAGCAAACTCTCACGCTTGCGCGCGCAAACACACATGCAAACTCTCACACACACGTAAACTTACACACATGCACACAAGCAAACTCTCACGCTTACGTGCGCAAACACATTCAAACTCACACTCACGCAAACTCACACACTCACACGCAAATACTCACACGTGCAAACTCACACACATGTAAACTTACACACATGCACACAAGCAAACTCACACACACACACACACACAAACTTGCACACTCACATGCCAACACTCACACGTGCAAACTCAGGCACGTAAACTTACACACATGCACACAAGCAAACTCACACACACACACACACACACACAAACTTGCACACTCACATGCCAACACTCACACATACAAACTCAGGCACGTAAACTCTCACACACACGTAAACTTACACACATGCACACAAGCAAACTCTCATGCTTGTTTATTTGGTGTGAGATTTGTAATGGTGTTGGTAGCATCAGTCAATCATCATTAGTACAAAACCTGCTACCCTTTTCTAGCTGAAGTGTTCATGGATTTACTTTTAATAATTGTAATAAACTTAATGTTTAATGAAAGATATGAATGTTTAGACATACAATGGAGTCTGAGTGTCTGAAACCACAAGTCTCAACAAAATATTAAGTGTCTTTAACTACATGCTAACATTTAATAAATCATTTATACAATGCCGTCATTGTGTACAGACATGTTTTTGCATCATGCTTGTATTTTAAAATACCTGCATCTGTAATTAATAACCATAACAACACTGACTCTTCCTTTACTCCATAACCCACCCATAAACCTACACATCCCAGTGTTATTAGTATTATTGTTTAACCTATGTACATAAAGACACCTAATATAAAGTGTGACACAGAATTCATCAACACACCAATTTGAAGAAAAGCTGAATAGAAAAATTAATGATTTAAAAATGATTTCTCAAATTGTCAATGATCTAAATGTTGCTACAAATATTTATTTCCTGTTTTAAAAAGTAAGTCTCAGATGTCATGTGTGGTCTCAAAAATATGAGCGTAAGATGGGTAAAGATCTGAACTGTGTGTGTGTGTGTGTGTGTGTGTGTGTGTGTGTGTGTGTGTGGACAGCTCCTCTGGTGAATGTGAGTGATTACAGTCACGCTGTGGACTCTGCTCTGACTGCTGGGGAGAATGGGCCGGCTCTGGAGCTCAACTCCGACTCCAAGGTGAGAACCATCTCTTTATGATCTCCATTTACAGGAAGTGCCCTGGGACAGTAACAACTGCTTTTACCCCTCCTGATGTTTTCCCACAACAAGTGTATTATGAAAATACTCGTTTTGGTCCCCCCCATAGATTTGATGAGAATATTGTTTTGATTGGTTCTGATAACTCGGGCTAACCCGTGAATCATGCTACTCAAATGTTAACACCCGTGGATCCTCCTCTGGGAACTCCTCCCACTGCTGAGTCCAGTTCTTGAGCAGTCCCGGCGGGAGCTCGGTCCACAGCTGACCCGCACGCCCTGACCCAGTCTGTGTCCCAGACGTGACCTTTCCATGTCCGTCAAAGGGCTGTATTCATGCGGAGCCCTGGAGGAGCGCTGGCATTCCTGCCCTAACCTACAGCTCTCACATGAACAGAGTCTTTCACAGACCCACACCAAAACCAATGGAGGATGGAAGTGCTTTGAGAGTCACAAACCATCTTTGTGACAATAACCGAGTTATCAGTGGCGACAGACATTCCTCCCCTGTTCCCGCCACTGGCCTGTTCATATATATGATGAAGGATCACCCCACTGAACAGCTTTCATTTAGAGCGCTCACAGTCCCCACAGATGCCCTGTGTTTTTCTCAGGGCGTTTTCACACTTGGTCTGAACCAGAGTTCGCTTCCCCCATCCCATCCATGTGAATCCCGTGGTAGCATTAGCAGCACTGTAGCTAGGGATTCTCCTCCAAAGATTGGACGGATGTGTAGCAGGAGATGCAAAGAATAAACAATCCTACTGAGCCTAGAATATCACATCATCAGATAGATGTCTTTATTACTTCTGCAGCTGACTTTTCAAATGAAGACGGGCTACTTTTATACTCACTGAACTGTACTATGTACATATGAACCATCAAATGTGATTCCCAACCAAAAGAATCGATTCCCAATGACTTAAGACCTCAGTAGGGCTGGCCGATAAAACGATAACGATATGTATCGCGATAGACACGTCATCGATATCAATAAAAAATGCGTTCGATAAAACGTTCAATAATAATTATTTTTTCTTTGTCGGAAGAAACCAGAGGCTGGGAAGCAAGTTTGGTTGCATGAACAAAGGCACTCGCTCTCTGGTAAGCAAAGAGGGAGTGACAGGCTAACAGCCAATCAGGAAACTGTATCAGGTCTGGTTGCGCCATATCACATTTATTGTGATTTTAGACTTGTGTTTATATTTTAATTATTTGAGTGTTTTCATGGTTGTGTTGACATTTCTGCCTTTATAACTGAGGGATTATAATCAGAGGAAGGTTACGTTTAAAATAAAAAAAATTTAAATGTAAAATATTTTTCTCCTGGTCCTTATTTTAAATAGGTAATAAAACATATCAATAATTATCGATATCGACCGATATGAACCACTTATATCGTGATACAGTTTTCAGCCATATCGCCCAGCCCTAGACCTCAGGGATATACCAGAATGCCCTAAGGCCATTGGTTTTACTACCAAAACTTTACACCGATCGGCACTTGTGGACTTGCAGAAGATGCATCAAATTTAGGCTTTAGTGTCCTTGTCCAGCTCAATCCAGTTCACATCAGTTAAATGCTCCTCTAGACTTCATTTTTCTAGCTCACTAATGAGTTTACGGTCACTGAATATGGTTTTTCGTAATAAAATGGATGTAATTTGATATCTAAGCACAAAGATGATTTTGATTTATTGGACGGGAGGCGCGACAATGATCTGTTCATTCATGCACTGTAGACCGGATAGACTAATGTGTTCTTGGGATTTAAGAATCGATATCAGTGCGTAACAATGAGACTCGATATTTGTTTTACCCAGCCCTAATAAATAGTCAACCACTTCCACTAGTTAGTCAGGATTGCTTTTAAACCATCAGGGGAGATTCTGCTCGCTAGCATGTGCACTCTTGAGAAAACCCCTGAAGAAACTGAGATCACGCGAACTCCTCAGCCTGGTGTGAAAACGCCCTCATCTCCTGAGCTTCTGCCCCAACACTGCCAGCTTTAGTTGTGATGTTGTCTAATGCTTGCCCACACACACACACACACACACACACATGTGCACCCCCTGAGTACGAGTCTTTCCTAATGTGTCGTCCCTCACACCCAGTCACTGCTGACCTGACCTCGACTCGGCTCTCTGACTAATGTTGTGTTTCTCTCTCCCCTTCTCTTCTCCTGCGCATTCCACCATGCTCTTTATGCCATGCACATTCTCCTGTCGTGTTCCTGCACCCATGCAGTCTCTCTTCATGTTCCCATTTTCTCCGTCCTCCTCCACCCTGTCCTCACTCCCACCCACACTTGACACCATCTCTGAGCTGGAGGTCTTGTCCGACATCTCCGAGGATGAGCTTCAGCCCGAGCCTGACTCTGACCCTTTGACCCCGGTGCCCGACGGCTCCAGCGGTGCCACTTTAGATGGAGAAGCAGAGTGTGTGGGGTCCGACGAGCCGCCGCCTCCACCCTCAGCGCCCCGCTCCGCCCTGCACCGGCTGGGCCTGTCCATGCTCAGGTTCCTCCAGGGTCTGCACCTTCCCTCCCTGCTGGATGAGGACGGCTACATCAGTCTGCCAGAGGACTGCTCCACCCTCCTGCACCACCACCTCCCGCTCTCCTCCCCTTCCCTTCTGCCCTCCTTCCTTCTCATCTTCGCCGTCTTCCTCTCCGCCTGTCAGTCGGTGGTGCTGTCTCTTCTGCTGGCGTTTCCTCTGGCCATGTCCTTGTGCTACCTAGAGCCGAAAGCGCTTGCCCGCTTTAGGCCGGCTGAGGTCATGACCTCTTCAGAGGAAACGCAGTGTGACCCCGCCGCCTAAACTGACCCCTAACCCCACCCCCTCGTTCCTTTCTCCATGTCTGCCCGCCTCCTAAAATGCTACTGTGTGCATTTTGTTGCTATTTGCCTTCCTCCCCCCGTCCTGTAGCTCTTTTCTGTCCCGCTCCTCCTCCCAGTGCCAGATTTTTAGTGTAAAATGCAGAATGTTTTCCAGCTCGCAGCTTGCAGCCGCATTCCAGTGGGATCTTATTTATAGTCCACATCCTGTCTCGAAAATCTCGCCCCCCTCGTTTATCCGACCACTCGACCAGCTTAAATCTTAGACGAGAGTTCATCATAGCCCTTCAGGTGTTTATACAAAGACTAGCCTGTCCCAGAGCTCAGGGCTCACATCCTGTGTGCACTTCAGGACTTCCCATCATCCATTTCACCTTTTCCGACAATATTGTCCATTATTCCACCAATTAGAGTCCACAGGTGGAGGTCGTGGAGAAGCCGGACGTGGCCACACCCGTCACCCATGAATCGGCCTTCGAGGTCTGCTAACCTTCCCAGCATGCATCTGTAGTCATATTCATATAATTAGCACACAATCCAAAGCTATTGTTGTGAACTAATCTTCATCTTTTATCTCTGATGGCACGAGCAGACGGATAAAGGTGGCTCTGGCGCTCCTGAGAGAAAGGTCTTGAGATTCTGACGTCTTTATTTCATGTCCAAATGAAAGTGATGGGGTTCTTGCATCATCATGGTTGTTTGATGTGAAGTCTTTGCTGTGCTGATTCTTTTGGTTTTTTTCTGTAATGTGTGTAATGTTTATTTCAATTGCAAATGAGGCACAAATCATGCGAGCGCTCTTGAGTGATCAAACGGCCACAGATTTGCTGATTGATTGGCTAAGCGGTGCTTGTTTGATGACTTGTAATCAAATGCTGATTTGCCTGTTGGTTGGTTCCTTCAGAGAATCCTGATACAAATCAACACACAGGAAACCTGTAGTGTCATATGAACCAAACTGGATCACGCCGGAGGCGCATCTGGAAGTCTGAGAGCACGTTGAGAATCTGAGATTCGCTCAAATCCATATGCTGATAATATAATTTGCAATGATCAATGATAAAAATGCACATTAGAAGCATTTCACTGGTGCTCTCAGACTCTACATCCGTCTCTACATGTGCTGTAATCATTCCCATTACAGAGCGTCTTCCTCTCATCAGATTTGAGCCTGTTAAGACTTTCCATCTGTTCAAATGTGTTCTCATTTTTAATCCACAGAGCAAGTTGAGAGTGCAGGGGGAAAATATATATGTCAGACATAGCAATTTAATGTTGGAGGTTCGTATGTCTACTTGGACAATATACAAAAAACAAATGAAAGCGAGCAAAACATAATGGATGGTGGACATGTGTCCCCTCTCTGGCTACTGTCCTGGGCTGCCTCTCACTCTTCCTCTTTCAGGCTTTGTGTGCATGCATTAGTGTGTGTGTGTGTGTGTGTGTGTGTGTGTGTGTGTGTACACCCATGCATGCGCTGCATGTTGCACCGGGTGAACTGAATGCTCGTGATGCGTGGTGTTTGTGAAAATGTCCCTTGGGAATGGTTTTCATAACAGCACTAATAGCATTTCCCTAACCAGACAGGTTACTTTCTGCTTTGGTTGTGGTGATTTGTTTACATTTGATTCTATAACTAAGAAGTTACTCATCCTGGGGTCAGTGCTAAAGACACCCGACTCACGATCGCTGAGGTCGCCAACTCACTCAACACAGGCGGATTTGATCATCTAGATGTTTAAAGCTGAAATCATTGTGTCTGCTAGTAGATAAATGTAGCATTTTGGATGTAAAAACATCTGAATTTTGGCAGTTTGGAGTTAAGAGGTCCTGTTGCTCAAGCAATGGATCAGTCGAAATTACTGATGGCTTATAGGGTGCTTTCACACTGGTTTCACACGTCCATCTTACATCACAAATGTGAACAACACATGATAGAAAACAGGACGCAGGTCAGTATATTGTGTTTTCTATATCGTGCATCAGAGTGAACGACTCTTGGTTGACTGTATGTGCATCACATGCTGCTAGCGAACACTCTTTTGAGGAGACGGTGGATTGCGTGCCATTCATTTTCCGCTCTAATTGTTCACTCTGGCTCGTTTCCCAGGTAAATCATCACCATTTGTTGAACTAATGACGGCTTAAATACATGCACATTACTAATCTTTCATGCGAACCGTGCCTCGTTTCAAACTAAGCTGCCAGTGTGAAAGCACCCATAGTCTTCTCTACATATTAAACTGTGGTGAGAGAGTGTTTTCTCATTATGCCACACTTCAGCTTTACATCAAGTGACGTTCTCCATGTGTGGCGTTCTGGAGTTGTGTGTCTTTGGCATTGAGGCAGTGAATCACTGCGCCACTCCAGTCCTCCGTATGTAAACCAGTCCTGCCTCACTGCTCCCAACAGTCTCTGACCTCTGACCTGACCCTCATTAAATGACCGTTTAGTCGGATGAAATGACCGTTAGTGGGATTAACAGGGTCCTTCAAATGTTAAAGACCGTTTCAACCACCAAAACAAACTCTAAATTATCTTCGTTTTTGCCAGATTTCATTATGAATTATGCCACACCCATTAAAACTGATAAATGAATGGACGTGATATCATTTTAAAATATTTTTTTCTTTTTTCGGTTGTTCCAATCATCATGAGTGCACACAATTGACCATATGCACGGTTACTGGTTTTCGATAAGCCAGCTCGGACATTTCCAGTGAATCCATCAATGCTTGACTTTTTAATGTTGTGTTTATATTTTAATGCAGTTATCACACTTACCTCATTTGCCTGTAAACCAGTTGATTGACGAAGCTACTGGGAACATTAAAATAAGAAACCGTGTCTGTAATTGGACATTTTCCCAGCACTTTAATGCTATTTTTAATGTGATGACCAAAAACACCCTTCTGAGTATGTGTAAAACCAAACGTTTCAAGATGTAGGAAATGCAGCATTTGATAAATACTTTTATTTAAAAATAAACAAGACGTTAATTACCACTATAACCAGTAGATGGCGGCAGAGGAGCATTTATTGGCTCATATAGCCGTGTCCTGTAATATTTTATTCCACACATTTCACTTTTGAATAAATATTAAGCATTATAAAATCACTAGGTTTGTACATTTGAATAACTAAATTAACGCTAACTATTTAAGTGACTGTATTCTGATTATAAACTACACTTCTGATGCTGTTAAAGCTTCCTCAGGACATTGGTCAAATGTCACTTCTTGGTGTGTCGATATCTTCAGAGGTTTTCCAGCTGGTTTATATCGTTGCGTTCTGTGCCTATGGTCAATTGTACAGAAGTGTACGTGCATGTGTGAACTCCACACGTCCGCTGGCGATCAGTGAGGCTGGACTGTAACTGGTTCAGGTGTCTCCATGACTAATGTGCTGGTTGTTGGTTGTCCCTTTGTCCTCCCCCTGCCTGCCTCTCCCTGGTGCGGTGGGCCCTTCAGGACCTGGATAAGACCCAGGAGGATGTATTGAAACATCAGGCTAGCATTAGCGAGCTAAAGCGCAGTTTTATGGAGGCTACGCCCGAGGCCAGACCCAGTCAGTGGGACAAACGGCTGACGGGCAGCCCTGCCGCCACCCTGCGCTTGCAGGCTCAAGGGGTACGTGTGCTTCTGCTCGGGATACGGACCTCAGACGCTCTGCATGCCCTCGCTGTCCTTCACTTCCTGCTCTTCTCACGCTCCTCAGCTGAGCTGCTGGTTTTCTGTGTGTTTTCTGTTGGACGGTGGGACAGTTGGGAAAACATTGCATGAATGATCTCGTTTTCTCGATGCGTTTGGTCAATCGTTTGGAATATGAATGCTTTCTTTGGTGTGCTCAACTCTAAAGTATTTTATTGGCACATTGCATTTTGTTATTTTCCAAGTGTGTACATGTATTTAATGAGCTTACTCTCAAAACAAATGATAGGTAGTCCGTTTTTACCTAAGACAGAAGCATTTATGTAATCCTATGAATACACTTTAAAGAAAATACAGAATTGTTCTGCATTTCCAAAAATCGTTCCTGAATCGAGTCGAAAACCTATGAATCATGAAATGAAGCACTGTGTGTCTGACGTTTTACACCCATGCATTAAATCACTTACTATGTAGTAGGGGTCTAACGGTACATGTATATGTGCCAAACGTCACGGGGCATTCAGTCAGACGCCGAATACAGTCAGTCACAGGCCATCCACACTCCAGTCCACTCCAGCACGTGCGCTAATCAGGGCCTGAAAAAACGTTTTTTTGTTAGTTTTTTTTGCCTCATAAAGGTGAAAAACAGGAATTGCACAAGCATTGTTCTTTTAACTTGTAAGAATACACATTTATTTGCTGTCAAGTTGTTAGCGAAATCAATATAAGTAATAATAACTCTTAGAATATAATAAAAAAAAATTGTTTCAATAAAAAAGCTTGTATATAAACATCACGTGGCTGTGTTGATGGCTGATTCAGTCACAATAACAGGTCCTGGCAGCTGTTAGTTACAGCGTTCAGGAACCGTTAAACAGCACTAAATTCATATTATTATTATTACTACTAGTAAAGTTTTTACCTAAGACACATTAGAAGCCTTTATATAATCTTATGAATGCACTTTAAAAAAATAACCGAATTGTTCTGCGTTTCCAAAAATCTTTCCCGAATCGAGTCGAAAACCTATGAATGCCTAATCAATCACTCAATTCTCATTGGCTACCTGCCAGGTAGATTGACAGTGTTACCCGCCGATTGCTAAATTCACCCGCATTTGGCCCGTGGTCGGGTGTTAATTTCAGGCCCTGGCGGGAATACAACGCTGTTTGCTAAACGGCACAACAGGAAAACGGCAGAAGAAGAGACGATCTACGCACAAACCTAAAACAAGCCTATACACCGTCTCCATTAGTTTTTGTAATGCACTGCACAAACTACCGGGACGGCAGAAATCGGCATCTTTATTTCACAAAAGCACAATGTTTTGTACTTATGCCGCGTTCCAGGCAACCGGTAACCCGTGTTTTTACAACCTTCCACCTGTGAAAGTGCACTGGAACGACCTGTGAACTCGTACTAGATCAATATACTCCCAGTTACGAGATCTGACGTCACACAGCCCGCGAAACAACAATTGCAGCCCCGTACGGATGCGGTGTTTATGAACCAACTATACAATTAACATTAAATAAAAGGTATAACAGCTTCTCTTGCCGTATGGGCCGTTTTTCCCCTCCGTTTCCCTCAAATAAGCTAGTAAGTAAGCACCTTTGGCGATAGAAATGATTGTACGTTTAGCATAAGCCTCATACGGTCCGCCATGCTTTGTTTACATCGAGCTACCACACGATTCCTTGCGCTCAGGCAGTTTGGCTTGACTTGAAACGGCGCATACGGCAAGAGAAGCGGTTATACCTTTTATTTAATGAAGCTCGACGTCCGCACTGGCGGCCATCTTGTCTCAGTCAGCTCGCTCACTCCTAACATTGTGTTTTAATGCTGCGTGTACTTTTTAAATAACCATAACTTGCTCAATTTTCTGCCGATTTTCAAATGGTTTGGTTTGTTATAAACATCAGAGATGTAGTTATGACACTGCATACTTATGAATAATTATGCATCATTTGTTCATGTATCCAGAATTATAGCCACTTTAATAACGTTTGTAGCCATTTGTAAATCCGTCAAGATTTCAGCGAGATGAGAGTATTTGTGTTCAGACTCTGCCGTAAGACCTCTAGCCTTTATTATGTATATCAGGGGTCTTCAAATAAAATAGCTTGAGGTCTAGTAAATTAACCCTTGTCACCGGCCGAGGTCCGGACAATTATATCCCTAAAAACAATCATTTATGTTTAGCCAGACTCAAGAAATTAGTGTAGATAGCATTTGTTCTTAATTGAACAAAATATAATATGTTCTCATATGGACAAAACATGTCTGTTCGTATTGTTAAAGCAAACATAGGTAGGCTAATCCTTAACAAAATTGATCTCATTTTGTTGCTGTTCTGTTATGTCCTTTAATTTGCTTTGGTAGAAAATATCTAAATTCAACCAGTAACCATGTCTGACAAAAATATGATGAACTAAAAATGCCTTCATCTCTAAATCTGCACTGAAAGTACATTAATTTCAACATTACGAGCAACTAAAGTGCTTTTTCCTGTTGAAGGTAGCAACAATGAGCAAAGTAACGTTAACTGTCGTCTCAACCCGTGGCGACATAGGACCCAAACGGTTCTACTGAGCTGTCTGATATAAATGTGATTTGTTTTATTATAATTATTTTTTTACGGCATGTGGCATATTTATTTCATTACGTCAAAAGGCTTGGCGGTCCGGATTCGGACTGGAGTCCGCTAGTTGGCGACCCTGATGTATATCTATGGTGTTCCCTTTATAAACAAAGCACCTCATAATCTCGCTCACCACAGACACTTACTTATGGGTTTTTTCTCGTGCACTGGTTCGCTAGAAGAACAGCCAATCAGATGGCTCGACTGAGCGACGAGGACCAACGTCACACAAACTGCCCGACTGTCGGTGTGTTTCAGGCTTAAATGAACTCTCACATGCAAAGAAAATGACAGCGTAGGCTACACACAAACCAATGTGTTACCGCTCCGCATTGGTCAATCTATCAATTAAAGTTATAAATCAAGATTCTGGTGGACATGTAAATGCATCAAACCGTGACTTCTGTGTACCGTTACACCCCTACTATGTAGCATTGAGTCGTCACACACACACTACTCCCTAAGGGATCCTTAAAACATGCGTGTGTGAGCGGAGCTGATATGATTAGGGCTGTCCAGGCTTGAGTTACCAACAATGCCTTTGGGTCTCCTAATGAAATCCTGCAGATGATCGCATTCCCCAGCATAAGCTCCGTCAGCGTGAGAAGCCTTGCGAACACCTGTCACTCCTGACGTCACACTGCCATTGTCTAAGTGGATTAAAAAACACTCCTAATCCCAACTGTCCCACACACACCTCCTGTCCTCTCGCCCGACGGATCCTCTCCGGCTGATTGGTTCTTTGAGTTGTGTTGTTCATGGCTCTTTCTGTCCTTTGGTTGCTCCATCACTGTGTATATTATGTTGTTTTTCTCACTGCGCCTGAACTCGTGTGTTTTCCAGCAGAATGCTTAGGTTTGCTGACCTCAGTTGCAGTTTTCAGTCGTGTGTGTGTGTGTCCTTCAGCTGCGCACATGCTCAAAATCATGCTTTTATCAGCCACTGTAAATGATGACCTCCTGACATGCACCTTTATTTGAGTCTGGAGGAACGCTCCTCTCCGCACACACATGATCTGTGTTGAGATGCTTTTACTGTAGTGTGTGTGTGTGTGTGTGTGTGCATGTTGTGTTAGTAGCTCTGTAGAATCACTGAAGAGCTCTTGTGTTTCTCTCTCTTGTTTCCTCTGTCCCCCTGTCCTGTGGTTCTCTCCTTCGGTGTGTCTCCTCTGGGCTGTAGAGTCTGGAAGAGGAGCTCACCTCTCTGTTTCTGAGTAAGGCCTGCTTCTGGAGTCTGGCTGGCTCCTGCAGTGCAGCTGATGCTCCAGCAGAGGCCAGTACAGTCTCAGCTCAGATCCGCTTCTCTCTCTCCATGCCACTGCTTTCTGCGCCGCCACATGCCTGCTCCTCTAAAGCTAACCAAGTTCATGCTCAGATCTGGCAGACCATACTGATACAGTCCTCGTGCTGCAAATAATATTTAGTGGCGTTTTGTTCATGCGTCAAATCAAACACTAGCTAAAAGATCGATTTCTTGGGATTTAAGAATTGATTTCACTAGTCAATATTTATAGCAGATAGTTATATTTCAATACCAAAGCAAAATGATTTATATAGTAGTGCTGTCAATCGATTAAAAATAGACTAATTAATATATAGCATATTTAAATAGCATATATATATTTTTATATATTTCTATATTGTAATAATTTCAGTTACTCTCCAAATTAATGTATAAACAGTATATTTTAATATTTGTTATAATGGCACCTCTTTATGAATGAAGGCTAGTATCACTGTCTCTATGAAACAGTAATAATAGACATTCAATATTACCGTATCAGTGAAAGATATATCAATTTCAACATTTATTAGGCTTCAATAAAATAATGTAAGTGAACTTAAATATCTTCACATAAACCCATCATAAATGTCATATTAACCTGTGGCCTTAATATAATCAAAATACAGAAATTGAATAAAGTTAACATACACTTTACAGTCTTAACTGCGTACTAATTATATGCAGTTAAGCGTAAATATAGATTAATTCTTATTAAAGCTACAGTTTCCTCTGTTGTCTTTGTTCTGTGATGAACATTATTAGTGCTGCTGTCACTTTAAGATCTGCTGCTGCCGAACATGACGCGGATCTGACACGTACGTGTGTGTGTATGTGTGTGTGTGTGTGTGTGTGTCATAGTCAGGACATTCACAGACAGCGCGTTCTCTTTTGTCTTGTCATGCTTGAAGGGTTTAAAAGCATTTGCATGAATAAGAGTGTGAAAACATAATGTAACGCTAGCCAAAGAATGACAGAAAAATTAATTACGGTAAATATTTCTAACGCGTTAAACTGAAAAAATTAATCCCATCCCATGCGTTTACATGCTCATTTTTACGGCACTAAAATATACAGGTGTTATAATAATAATAATGTACTACCGTTCAAAAGTTTGGGGTGGGTATGTTTTTTATGCTCTCCAAGGCTGCATTTATTGAATAGAGTAACTCCAGTAATCAGTGTAATATTCCTCAGTGTAGATCAGCTGTTCTCTGTGTGAATATACAGTAAAGTGTCATTTATTCCTGAGTTTATCATCATTACTGCAGTCTTCAGTGTCTTCACTAATCATTCTCATATGAGCATCTGATGATCAACACACATTTATGATTATTATCAGTGTTTAACACGTTCATATTTCTGTGGGAAACTGATACGTGTTATTTTTCAGCATTCGGTGATGAATGGAAAGTTCAAAAGAGCAGCATTTATTGGATATAGAAACATTATAAATGTCACTTTTGATGAATGTAACGTGTCCTTGATGAATAAAAGTAATAATTTATTTAAAAATAACAACTTGCTGTCCCCAAACTGTTGAACGCTAGTGTGTAGCTACAAATGATGTAAACAGTGATTATTTCATAGACAGCAGTGACCGGTATTAAAATAAACATTCAGAAAATCAAATCATCATGCCATTATGTGTATATACACACATGAGTATTCTAGACGTTGTAAATGATCGTTTTGCGACACACATCAGTACTGAGTGTCCGAGTTTGTGTGTGTGAGAGCATATTTCACTGCCAGACTGCCCATGAACTTCCTTTAATTGGCAAATCATTTTCACCTCTGCCGTCGTGTGTGTGTGTGTGTGTGTGTGTGTGTGTGCGTGTGTGTGTGTGTGTTTATGATCATCCTGATCACCAGTAGCACTGCTAACAGCCATCCCTCCCCAGACCCTGTTTACACCTGCTGTCTCAGGTGATCCCGTCACAAGTGTCCGGTTGAGAGTGTGTGGATGCCTCTTGAGATGGGAGAACTCTTAGTAGCAGGTGTAAGCAGTGCTACGGTCCAGAGTGTGTGTGTGTGTGTTTGAGTGACTGTGTCCTATGGTTACCTTCAGGTTCCACAGAAAACCCCTCCTCATCCCGAGATCGACAGCAGAGACTCCAGCAAGGTGGTCCATCGCCCTCGCTCAGCAGCTTCACACCTAACACCACCTGAGCAAACACACACCTAACACTGCACACACATCTCATCCCTTTTCCATTGCAGACATCCATGAAGATCATCCATCTGTCTGTCCAGCCATGCATTCCTCCATCTTTCAGCTTCTCTCTCTCGTTATGTTGCGTGTTGATTTATATATGTGTGGTGTTGCAGTGTTTATGGACCTCAGGTGGAGCAGACGCCATGTTCAGGACACACAGTGTGCTCAGTCAGAAAAATACCTCCGCATCCCTAAATTAGACACAATACTGTGTCATGCAGTTTGTTTGCAGAGAATATAACCTGACCTTGGACCCTCTTCACAGGCTTGGAGTTATTAACATCATAAATCTAGCTAGTTTCATCTCGGAGAAATTTGAAACGCTATACTTTTGTGTTTCATTACCTTAGCATTACATGACCGTAAACGAGTTACCTCTGCTGTGAGAGTTTCTCTCGTCTGAACAACACAATCAATCTCTTCTGTACAGTCATGAGCTGCGTTTCTATCGCTGTGCGTTCACACCAGACGCGACGCGTGCGAATAAATCACGTTATTCGCGTGTAGTTGGACGCTTGCGCAAATTAAGCGAGTAAACTCAAAATGTTCGTGACATTCACTTCACAACAGACGTGAATTCACATCATGGAAGGGGCTTCTGCTTCTGCTCCGGTCTCGATGTGAAATGGCTGACATGGATTGTTTGAAAATACGGAGAATAAGCTCAATTTGCCAGCTTTAGCTAGCTTGTAGTCTCAATATATAAAGCTCAAATTGAGTAAAGAGCGTTTTCTACAACTCACCAGACTGTCCGACCTCCTCACTCACTTCCAAGCAAGATCCTCTTTATTCTTGTTTCTATAAAGTGTGAAGATGTGTCGTACAGCTCCGGTTATCCACATATGAGTTTGTCCTCATTGCTGTCACTACTAGAGCAAGCTCCTGATTGGATAACGCGGCGTGAATATCCGCCAAAAAATCGTTGAATCGCGTCATTCGTGCCGCAGGATGTCTATTGGCATCTTTGCATTGACATGACATGTAAATCACTCATGTTTAACGCTTCATTCTCGTCTGGTGTGAACGCACCCATTACAAATGAAATTAAGAATTGTAAATCCACCCGTTGAAAACACGTCAATTTCGTATATTACAATATATAGCGAAACCGTGTTTACGCTCACATGAGGTGGTTTTTCAGGCAATTTGAAAAAGGAATATTACACAAATCTGCAATGGAAACCGTTCTTTAAAGATGGCGCGGTATGTTTGAGAAGATGAGACGGTTCTTTATTAAACTCTGAATAAATACTGATATACTGAAACAAATTGATCAAGAACCTCCTCTGTGAAATCACGTACTATAATCTCCCAGGAACCCCTCATGCCGCTCTAGTATAAGGAATCATCAATGCTTGGATAACACGCCTACTCCTCCTTCCCTTACACGTGAAGGCCGGAATACACGCTAACCCACCAACAGCCGTCACCAGGATTTTAGGAACGACTTATCACGAGAGGAAAAATGTATGTTTTAGTCGTATAACATCGGATAATGGAAACACAATCGTTTTTTTATCGACATTTAGAAAATCTCAAATCTGTAATGGAAACCAGGCTATAGAGCCACAATCTTTTTCTATTGGAGCAAATTCGAAACGCAAACATTTGATTTGCTGTTGGCTTCTGAGAACACTGCACATGTGAAAAGGGTCTATTGTGGCTAGTTATGGTTGTATCTGAACACACTGTGTGTCTCTGACACATTGGAATGGCGCTGACTTTGACTGAGGTCTGCAGAAACTTTGTTTCCTTCAGTTTGTTTTTTTTCTGTGGTCATCGTTTATGTTTTTTGCTTTTTCTCTCCATCCCTCGTGTGTGTCTGTCGTTGTCTGGTGTAGAGCACAGAGGTCAAACCTGAAGTGAACGGCCAGCCAGAGGTCATAGAGGTCGTGGAAGAGACCGTTGTCATCGAGGAAGTCATCAAAGCCAAGCCCAGAAGCCCCGCCCCGGAGCCCTCGGTCACAGTGGAGGAGAGGAGTTTATCCTCGGACAGCGAGAGCGAAGAAGAGGCGGAGTATCACGCTCAGCTGCCCAGTACGAGCGTCTCGGTCCAGCAGATCAAAGAAGAGCCGGAGGAGGAGCAGGAGGCGGAGCTTATTCAACAAGCCCCGCCCCCTGTGGTAGAGTCACAGCCAATCACAGAAGCAGAGCCCGCCCCTGCTGCAGAAGAAGAGATCACACAGCCTGAAGAGACACCGGATGACGCTCCAAATGGACACGCCCTCGAAGCGGAAGCCCCGCCCCCTCTCAGAGCGGTTGCCGAGGAGGAGGAAGAGGAGGAGCCTCACATCGTCAACGGCAGCGCGTCTCGTGTGGAAACGGAGCACCTGCCACAGGTTATTTGTTGTTCGGAGGTAATTGACATCCCGAGCGGAAGATGGCCGCCTGCTCTTCTCCTCATCTCCTCTTCCATTTCCCACTCCTCCTTCCTTCCTGGACCAGGCTGATCTGCACAGGCACTTGTTTAAGGAAGCCATTGCAGTATAAATAAGTGTTTTGTCCACTTAAACATCAGTCATTTCATCCTCTCGCCTTTTAAGTTGATTTTATATTCCATCCTACACACACACACACACACACACACACACACACACACACACACGTCACAGTGGGAGCGTTGCATGCGGGGCTTATATTCTGTGCACTGCATGTTGTGTACCATCACATGTTTCATGTAGCACACTTGACATCCTTATTATAAGATAACTTCAGGGTTCTTGATCACATTGATAGAGAGCGAATCAGATTTGTGCTTTTGCATGTGTGATTTGCCAAAGATCACACACACCAACCCTGCACTCACGTACGACACACACCTTCTGGCTTGTGGTGTTTGGGTTTGCTTGCATGCGTTCTACCAAAGACGTGTAGTTTACAGTGGTGTCTTTAAGCTGCATGCTGTGCTGTGTTAGCGTGTGTGTTAGCGTGTCGTGACATCACTGACGTGTCCATCACACTGACGGCCTCTCTCTCTCCATAGCCTCCTGTTGTGAAGACTGAGATGGTTACGATTTCAGACACGTTCGCTGCTCAGAAGACGGAGATATCCACTAAGGAGGTCCCCATCGTCCACACGGAAACCAAGACCATCACCTACGAGGCCGCCCAGGTACAAGAGGGTCATGTGACTACACCAGGGGTTTCTCTCACATTTAAACCAATAGATATCCCCAGTTAATTAATCAAAGTGCTTTAAAACCATTTTCTGAAATGTTTTTGTGTGCAAATCCTGCATGAGTTTAAATACATCTTCACCAAAGAAACATTATGTACAGAAAATTAGCCAAATGCTATATCAAGCTTCTCTAGAAACCCTCAGGAGACGGATATGAATCAGAGACCCTTAGATATGTATTGTGAATGATTTCTTTGACATGTTATGGAAGCAAAATAGGCTGAAATCTCAAGATTGAGCACCTGAAGTGAGGCTCAGGTCACAGTACTGGATCATTACCGTGGGTTAGAAGACATATTTCAAACAAACAAACCACATTTATTGTCATATTGA
>NC_137105.1:52728346-52800846 GCF_949357685.1 Gobio gobio | reverse complement strand
CACACACACACCGCTCACAGTCTGACCTGAAACACTGTAAGTCGAGCGGCACGCGTGATCCTCCCGTGCTCATTACAGCTGTCAGGTGACACACGCCGGTTCCTGATAGGCCGAGAACATGCACGCAGGTTACCATAGCGATGAGGCTGAGAGATGCAGGTCCAGCATTGCATGCGTGTTTCCCCGTCATCTGTGTGTATTTCAGTTGGATTTTCATCCTGGTTTCTTTTTTCAGTTAAATCTTTTGTTTGGTTTGTGTTTGTTTTGTTTGTGGGCGGGGTCAGGCGTTGGCCCAGGCTATAAAGGAGGCCAAAGAGCAGCATCCTGACATGTCAGTCACTCGAGTGGTGGTCCACAAAGAGACGGAGCTGGCGGAGGAGGACGACTGAAGACAGGTGAGCACATGGCAACCCACCATGGCAACAAGCAGCGCTCTCGACGACCCGCGGCTCCTCCTCCTCCTCCTCGTTTCTCCCCTTTTGTTTGTGCTTTTCTTTTTCTTGTGTTCATCTCTCCTCTGTGTGTGTGTGTTTCTGTTCTCTGTCCTGGATCTGCCAGCTGCTCGCGCTCACACAGGGCTTCATTTCTCAACACACTGGAGCTGTGCTAAATCTACTGCAACATTATTACATTCATCATATGTCATCTCCACGTGAAAATTCAAGTAGTGTTTTATATATATATATTATTTATACGTGTGTGTTAAAAAGCTTTTCAAGACTGGGAAAAGCTGATATCAGGCATTAAACATGTACAGAATAAATCCCTTCAGGGCTTGCCGTTATCACCCGCCGCTTGCGTGTGTGTTTCAGCTGTGGTGTGTAACAGTCACTCCCATGAGCCACTTTGCACAATATAACCAATCACACGCGATTCTGTTGAGCTTATGAATGCGATGTCTAATAATCAGAGGCGTTCAGTTTAGTTATGAGTGTTTGTTCTACTTCAGCAGCAAAAATAGTTTCACACAAAGATCACAGCAGATTATAATGTCAGAAAAACATAAAACTGGCTTGACATTGGACGACGTTCGATATTCGCCTATTTAGGGGCGTCTCTAAAGTTACACACGCCATTGGCATGCACGTTTCTAATAGCATTTGAAGAGAATAACAATCATAAACCAACTGTAAAGTGTTCATCTAGGGGTCAGGTATGATGCACACCTTTCAGATCTTTGATATTTAATCAAATTACATGAAAATATGGATATATATTTCACTACTGTATGTGCTCATACACAAAATATGCTAGATTTTAATATGTCAGAGCTGATTTGAGTTGAGAATAAATACACCAAAAAACACTTTTTTTAGACAAGTAAATGTCTTTTTAAGGAGCTTTACACACAACTGTGTCAGAGCTAAATAGGCCTATTTGATGAGCTGTCATGTTTTACATGTCATGTAGACTTGATGTGGGCGTGTGCAGTGGTCATTTACATATAGACAACTAAATTGTGGCTAGTGACTTTGGAAAACCATTAGCCACAGTGGCCGGTGAGCAAGAGTTCATGTCAAGCCCTGGATCCCTCAATGCGCAACACAACACCTCAGGTGACTTTGCCTCAGCAGAGGCTGTGATTGGATGACTGGCCTAACCAGCGGACCAATGGCATCGCAGCATCTCTAATTGCCAGCAGCCATATCACCCTGTAGCCCAAGACTGGTTTCCCACTGAAGCTAAGCAGGGCTGAGACTGGTCAGTCCTGGGAAAACCAGGCTTCTGCTGGAGGAGGTGTTAGTGAGGCCAGCAGGGGGCGCTCACCCTGTGCTCTGTGTGTGTCCTAACACCCCAGTATAGTGATGAGGACACTATACTGTCACAAACACGTCCTTCAGATGAGACGTTAAACTGAGGTCCTGACTCTCTGTGGTCATTCAAATCCCAGGATGTGCTTTGATAAAGAGTAGGGGTGAAACCCCGGCATCCTGGACAAATCTGCCCATTGGCCCCTCTCCATCATGGCCTCCTAATCATCCCCATATACAGACTGGCTTCATCCCTCCGTCTCCTCTCCACCATCAGCCGGCGTGTGGTGGGTGTTCTGGCACAAAATGGCTGCCGTCGCATCATCAGGTGGAGCTGCTCATTGGTGGAGGTTGAGGAGATTCCCCCCCTCTATGTAAAGCGATTTGAGTGCCTAGAAAAGCGCTATATAAATGTAACAAATTATTATTATGAATGTTGGTTTGATCGTTCTGAAACGCCCGAGTCAAAGTCTCATTAGAATGATCTGCTTTAAATCCTCCAGAAGCGTCTCACATGATTGTGTCCCCAAACACCAGCATCCCAACGCATGAGAACATCAGCGTTATTGAGTTTCGTCTGACAACACTCATTTCTGATGTGTGTGTGTGTGTGTGTGTGTGTGTGTGTGTGTGTGTGTGTGTGTGTTTCGTCTGACGCTCTGAGACAACACTCATTTCTGATGTGTGTGTGTGTGTGTGTGTGTTTCGTCTGACGCTCTGAGACAACACTCATTTCTGATGTGTGTGTGTGTGTGTGTGTTTCGTCTGACGCTCTGAGACAACACTCATTTCTGATGTGTGTGTGTGTGTGTGTGTGTTTCGTCTGACGCTCTGAGACAACACTCATTTCTGGTGTGTGTGTGTGTGTGTGTGTGTTTCGTCTGACGCTCTGAGACAACACTCATTTCTGATGTGTGTGTGTGTGTGTGTGTGTGTGTGTGTTTCGTCTGACGCTCTGAGACAACACTCATTTCTGATGTGTGTGTGTGTGTTTCGTCTGACGCTCTGAGACAACACTCATTTATGGTGTGTGTGTGTGTGTGTTTCGTCTGACGCTCTGAAACAACACTCATTTATGGTGTGTGTGTGTGTGTGTGTTTCGTCTGACGCTCTGAGACAACACTCATTTGTGTGTGTGTGTGTGTGTGTGTGTGTGTGTGTGTGTGTGTGTGTGTGTGTGTGTGTGTGTGTTTCGCTGACGCTCTGAGACAACACTCATGTATGATGGAGGGAAAAAGAGACACTTGCAGTTTTATTGCTGATATTTTGCGGCAACTTACCTGGAAGTGACGGAGATTTTGTTCCCAACACATGAGATGTAAACGCGAACGTTTTATGGCATTTTTCAATTTGCAAAGTAAATATGGTAGATGATTTTAAGCCATCTATATTTGTTGTGTTTGGGTGCAGCAGTCGTATCCTCCTCATTATCCCCTAATGCAGCTCTGAGGGGAAGCGCTGCCTCTTCTCCACTGAATGAGAGTGTTTCCTCCGCTGGCGTCTGGCGGCGCTGATATGCCTCCCTCTGTGTGTGTGGGCAGTGTGTGATTAACATGTCTCAGTCAGGACAACACATCCCATTCTCCAGACCCGCTGATGAGCTCCGAGCAGGCCTTTCACTGGAGCATGAGGGATGAGACGCAGCGTCTCCTTCACTAGACCACAGTAAAGCTGTGTTTCATCAGCTGAAGGCTCGACACCCTGCTCCAGCTCGACTGTGTGTAGCTTCATCTGCAGTGGAGGATCAGCCTGTTAGCGGCGCCCAAACCCAAACACTCCGCTAAACTCCTGCCACTTTACAAAACACTTCTTGAGTGCGTGATCGTCAATTATTTAAAGATGAAAGTCTGTTTGCACACTGTTCTGGTGCACTAGTCCAAGATGATCGAGGAGTGGGGTAAGATGTGTCATCACCTTAATCTAACAAACATGGTTTCAGTCATGTGACCGTGTGTTTAGAAAAGGCTCCTCATTCAATGCAAGGCTTCCTGACGGGGGCTCAGTGAGTTGATGGAGAAGGACACCAGTGGATCAGTTGTGATATAGCTTAGCACGATTATCAAATCCCACGCTGGAGTTTAAAGAATGGTAAAAAATGCATTACAATTATCAAATACTCTAATATTGCTTTATTTGGCATTACAATTGTATTTGTCATTTTTATAACTAGTTAAGACAGCTAAAAATAATAATAAGAGCTGTAAGCAGTTTCACAGGACTGTAGAGCAAACACAGCAGAAATGAGCAGCTGGTTCAGAAGTACAGCTGAGAATGAGCTCAGAATGAACAAACACACTTATGTCTAATCCTAGAGGGAGAAAGATTAGGACAACACATTACACACCTTTATACATGTCCCATATAACCCACGATCTCTGGGTCAGACGCCGCTCACTCATCTCCTGTTCACACTCCTGCTGACGCTCAGTAGTTCATGTGAGAATGAGCTCAAGATTTTTATAGAAATGCACCACGTTATATTTCATCAATTCAGATTAGACCGTTCTCAGAAAGACTACAAGATCATCTGAGCTGATGTTGGACAAAATTGGGCAACATTTGTAGAAAGAGCAGCAAAAAAACTCATTTTCATTTGCTTCAATATGGAGGACAGTCACATTGGAAAATGACAAATGAGACGTCATCAGGCTTGGAATAAACAAAGGAACATAATGACACAAAGAATGAAAAAAAACACGTATATCTCTGGAACACTAGGTGGCGCTGTGTTCAAACTTCTCAAGTATGATTCCCACCAAATGTTGTGCCAATATGTCAAATCGTTTCAAAGATATTGCAATTAATGACAAAATTCAAAAATGGCCGTCCGATGATTCATCTGATCCTGGCATGAGGAATCCACATATTCGGCATGACATGAGGAATCATATTCTGACAAACTGTTCAAAAGATATGAGCAGAAATAGCCATTTTTGGTGTGGCGTGGATTGATCAGAGTTTAGCTGAGATACAGCCTCTGAACCAATGTTGTGTCCACCTCATTAACCCTTCTCTTCTTATCAGTGCCCAAGAGACTCAAATAACTGTCGTTTTTTATCAATCAGGCAAGTGTTATACATCATCATAATCTGTTCACTTTCTGTTTTTTTTGTGTGTGAACAGTCACAATAAAAACAAAATGTTTTGCTTTTTGCAAAATAAAGAAATCCAGCATGATGTGCGATCTGCAGCCTCTCTGTCAAAGACGTTCATTCAGATAGTCTTCAGAAAATCACCTCTAGCTTAGTGAAAACTTGTCTGACAAACATGAGACACATGTCTAAAGAAACACTGAAATGTTCCAAAACAGCTCAGACTGCTAGGGGTTAAGTTCACCACAACTAAACATGTTCAGTCATTTCTGTGCGGCTCAGACCAAAGATCATCTGAGACCATTTCCATAAGATTTGAAGAAGCGAAAAAATCATTATTGTACTTTTCAAAATGGCTGCTACTGTAATGGGCGGAGTCTGAATGTAAGATGCTGAGAGTGATCAGCATGAAGAGAGGGAACTACGCTTCATTTTTCTAAATCAAATGATCAAAACGTATAACCTTTTAGAAAAGGGATTGAACTAAAACGTCTGAGCTGGTGGTGGCGCTATAGATAGAGTTAGTCCTAGAGTCTGCAAAGAGGCCAGATTGCTCTTTATTACCATCAGTAATAACACAACTGTGCCAAACGCCATCATCTTCCTTCTAGCGGTTACAGACTGCCACTGGGAGGAATAATCATACACTCAGTTACAGTAGAGGCATAATTATCATTACCAGAACCATAAACTTCACTTCAGGTCATGCAGAATTAGTGGACCACTGCAGACGCTCAAGCAAACGATGGCAGGTCAAACGAGTGGAAGCAGGTTTATCCCGCTTCGGGGTAAGATGTGCCAGTGAAGTGTTGACAATGATTCCCGATCTGATTATTGTCCTGGCTGCTTTATGAAAATGTAAATATTGTGCATAAGCGGTTATGTGGCGGTTTAATTGAAATGCAATCTGTAATAGTGTGTGTGTGTGTGTGTGTGTGTGTGTGTAATCTCTCTGTCTGTAACTCCTCCTCAGAGCTGAAGTCACCCGGAGCCAGACGTGTGGAGGAGATCTGATCCTGTACAGAAACATCTGCATCTTCATCATTCAGAACCACTTCGCTAACATTCGTAGCATTTTATTTTTTTAGTGTTTTATCTCTTTCCCTCGAAAGATCGTCTTTACCATTTATGAGGACTAGATTTGTTATTTTTATTGTTAATTAGTAATTCACATTCCTAGTCTGTATTTGGAGGAGAATCACGTTGTGGGAGTACTGTAATAATAATAATTATTAATAATATGAGGAGCGTGAGCATATGAAGGGGGTGGGGTTTGTGAAGGGGGCGGGGCTTCGGTGAGGTGTTTATAAGGGACCAGCACAGGACAGTGGCACTGTGTGATTTCTCATTGGTCGACGGCAGTGCCAATCATTCCTCTATGCAGTCACACACACACACACACATTCCACCGAGGGGAGGAGCAACGCTTCTACCTCTCTGAGCACACGACCTTAATCTCCAGAAACATCAGCTCTAGGCAGCTCTCTGGGAAGGGTTGATTTCCAGCCTTTCCTGCCACCAATATCCACATCTATATTTGTAGAACCTGTTGTTTGTTTTTAACGCTGATGATTGAGGAAGTTTGCCCTTTTAAATCTCTGAAACTCTTTGTGATAAATGAACTGCCAGCGCTGATGGACCCTGTGTATAGCAGCTCATCGTAGAACCGACTCTCGCTCGCTCTTCTTTTTTAAGCAGCTTTGGATGATCTGTCATGTTTTTATGCCCCACCCGACCCATTGTGTAACACTCTTCAAATTAAAGTTTGTTTATTCTCTAATCATCTTCTGTGATTGGTTGTGTGATGCTCCCGCTGATGAGTTCGCTTCAGAATGAGCATCTGATGGTTTCCTCTCCTCCATCTCATCAGATGTTCATGTGTTTCTTTCTTCAGTTTTTTGAGGATCATTCCAGGATTTTTCTGCTCATAATGGCCTTCAATGGGAACCAAAAACTCTCCTCCGACTGTCGTTTTCCCTTTATTTGTGTTTAGTCTTTGCAGGTTTGTTTTAACTCTGGGTCGGCACTTCCACCTGCGTCATGTGACCTTTCCGATGTGATGACATCACACACCATGAAGAAGAACAACACTGAAGTCGAGCGTCTGAGGTTAAAGTATAAATGTGTGTGTGTGTTGTAAATGTGGCGATGGTTCCTCTAGATCAGACTCTATTCCTCTGAGGCTGCAGTGATCTGGACCTTCAGCCGTTGGTTCCCATTGAAGGCCATTATGAGCAGAACAATCCTGGAATGATCCTCAAAAAACTGAAGAAAGAAACACATGAACAACTGATGAGATGGAGGAGAGGAAACCATCAGATGCTCATTCTGAAGCGAACTCATGTTTTAAAGCCCGTTCAGGCGTAGTTCTATTAAAATGATATATATTGAAGTTGAATATCATCTGAAGGGTAGGAGAACACAAGTGTAGTATAAGGGTTTATTAACACACACATAGACCAGAGGAACTACTGAAGGAACACTGAGTGGAAGAAGAAGACATGAGATGTTTCTGAAACTCTAATGAAGAACCTTATCCTGAACTCTATAATACTGAATGATTATGTAAATCAACAAACTGACAATACACACAAATGCCGAGATGTGTAGAAAGAGCTTTGGGAAAGTGAGATTGCCGCTGTTGGTCATGTTAGACCTGCACAGAACTCATGTACACATCTTACATTTGCATTATAAATGTTGTTTTTTAATACCACACTATGAGGAAACCCTGTGGTCAGGACTGAGGCCTGAGGTTTGCCGTTGTGGGGAGATCATTTCTCTCCAGTGAAATCACAAAACAAACTGCACACAAACGTGTCCCTGCTCTTAATATACAATCATTGATGAACATCTTTTGACTTAATGAGGAAAAAACACACATGAGGGCGGATTAGAAGCCAGAACCTCAGACACTGTTTACAGAGATCCTCCAATCACAGCTCTCGGGAATCCCCTGAACATCAGATTCACCAATGGGAAGAAGCCCAGCTACACTCTCAAAAACAGTTGGGTTGAAAATGGACTAACCCAGCGAATGGGCTGTTTTAAACCGGCGATTGGGTTGTTTTAAACCAGCGATTGGGTTGTTTTAAGCAGGCGAATGGGCTGTTTTATACCGGCGATTGGGTTGTTTTAACCCAGCATATGGGCTGTTTTAACCCAGCGTATGGGCTGTTTTAAACCAGCGATTGGTTTGTTTTAAGCCGGCGAATGGGCTGTTTTAAACCAATGAATGGGTTGTTTTTAAACCGGCGATTGGGTTGTTTTTAACCCGGCAATTGGGTTGTTTTAACCCAGCGATTGGGTTGTTTTAACCCAGCGGTTGGGTTAAATGTTTGCTTAAAACAACCCAATTGCTGGGTTAGTCCATTTTCAACCCAACTTGGGTTATTTTGAACCCAGCATGTTTTAGAGTGTAGAATTAGACCTAGAATAGCATTGCCTGTTGTGTTTGGTTCTGCTTTATAAAGTGTGAGATGCTGCAGATGTTTGGGCCTGCTGTGGTGAGTCTGGTGAGGCTCCTCTGGGTGAGCTGGAGATCTGGAGAGATGAGGAGCAGATAAACGACAAAAAATAACCTTTACATCCTTCCTGAGGTGGAGTTTGCCAGTTGGCGCTCTGCTGTGATTGGCTGTTGCCGTCAGTGGGTACGCCCCCTCTACTGAGAGGCTCATTTGCATAGTTTAGAGTTCAGATATGTGTGTCTTCAGGGGTTAGTGATTCTCCTGGGCCTTGAGCTGAGCCCGGTCCAGACACACACTGATGGGCAGGACTGTAGACTCCAGCTGCTCTCCTGCAGTGGTTCTACAGAGGTAGACCGGTCTGAGCCCAGAGCCGGTTCTGCAGAGGTAGACCAGTCTGAGCCCAGAGCCGGTTCTGCAGTGGTTCTGCAGAGGTAGACCGGTCTGAGCCCAGAGCTGGTTCTCTGTCCCCAAGGACATGTTCCTGTTACTGCTCTTTTGCAAACTCTAGATGTGTTTTGCAGGATTCTCTTCATCCTGCAGTTGTTGTTGTTGGATCTGGCCGGTTTAATCAGAAGTCTGGTGTATCTTTAAAGAGTTTGAGTGATTTCCGCACTGGTTCCTTTGCTCCGTCCAGCGGGAGAAATCCCTTACATTTCCCGCTCTAGCTACAAAATGGCGGCTGTGCTAACGGGTTTTAAATGCCAATCACATTTTTATTATATTTCTCATTGTGGGATTGTAAGTTCAGGTAAAAAAAAAAATAATACAGACATTGAAACGCGAGGTGTGGCTCCCACTTTCCCAAAATGTGGGACAGGTGGTCATCCTTAGTTCCTGATCAACATTCCAAGCAACCAATCAGATTTGAGGGACATGTTTATGTCAAGTTTAGTCTTACAACCAGGATTAGGCACTTCTACATCAGTGTTATTTGCCATCATTTACTCCGGGATAAGTCATGGGTAGTGTTTGGTCAGGAATGTTGTGTGTGTGTGTGTGTGTGTGTGTGTGTGTGTGTGTGTGTGTGTGTGTGTGTGTGTGTGTGTGTGTGTGTGTGTGTGTGTGTGTGTGTGTCACGTGCGGCTCCTGGCCTCTGTCCTGCGTCTGTAGTGCGGCCCACAGAGCTGAGACGCTGCTTCCCGGGGATCTGCGGTCATGGCCAGCTGTTCCTCTGCTGAACACACACACACACATATATATAAATACAAACACCGATCAGGCATAACATTATGAAGTGAGTAACACTGATGATCTCCTGTTAGTGGGTGGGATATATTAGGCAGCAAGTGAAAATTTTGTCCTCAGAGTTGATGTGTTAGAAGCAGGAAAAATGGGCAAGCGTAAGGATTTGAGTGAGTTTGACAAGGGCCAGATTGTGACGGCTAGACGACTAGGTCAGAGCATCTCCAGAACTGCAGCTCTTGTGGGCTGTTCCCGGTCTGCAGTGGTCAGTCTCTATCAAAAGTGCTCAGAGGAAGAACAGTGGAGAACCGGCCACAGGGTCATGAAGGACCAGTGGAGAACCGGCCACAGGGTCATGAAGAACCAGTGGAGAACCGGCCACAGGGTCATGAAGGACCAGTGGAGAACCGGCCACAGGGTCATGAAGAACCAGTGGAGAACCGGCCACAGGGTCATGAAGGACCAGTGGAGAACCGGCCACAGGGTCATGAAGGAACAGTGGAGAACCGGCCACAGGGTCATGGAGGACCAGTGGAGAACCGGCCACAGGGTCATGAAGAACCAGTGGAGAACCGGCCACAGGGTCATGAAGAACCAGTGGAGAACCGGCCACAGGGTCATGAAGAACCAGTGGAGAACCGGCCACAGGGTCATGAAGGACCAGTGGAGAACCGGCCACAGGGTCATGAAGAACCAGTGGAGAACCGGCCACAGGGTCATGAAGGACCAGTGGAGAACCGGCCACAGGGTCATGAAGGAACAGTGGAGAACCGGCCACAGGGTCATGAAGGACCAGTGGAGAACCGGCCACAGGGTCATGAAGAACCAGTGGAGAACCGGCCACAGGGTCATGAAGGACCAGTGGAGAACCGGCCACAGGGTCATGAAGGACCAGTGGAGAACCGGCCACAGGGTCATGAAGGACCAGTGGAGAACCGGCCACAGGGTCATGAAGGAACAGTGGAGAACCGGCCACAGGGTCATGAAGGACCAGTGGAGAACCGGCCACAGGGTCATGAAGGACCAGTGGAGAACCGGCCACAGGGTCATGAAGGAACAGTGGAGAACCGGCCACAGGGTCATGAAGGACCAGTGGAGAACCGGCCACAGGGTCATGAAGGACCAGTGGAGAACCGGCCACAGGGTCATGAAGGAACAGTGGAGAACCGGCCACAGGGTCATGAAGGACCAGTGGAGAACCAACCACAGGGTCATGAAGGACCAGTGGAGAACCGGCCACAGGGTCATGAAGGAACAGTGGAGAACCGGCCACAGGGTCATGAAGGACCAGTGGAGAACCGGCCACAGGGTCATGAAGGACCAGTGGAGAACCGGCCACAGGGTCATGAAGGACCAGTGGAGAACCGGCCACAGGGTCATGAAGGACCAGTGGAGAACCGGCCACAGGGTCATGAAGAACCAGTGGAGAACCGGCCACAGGGTCATGAAGAACCAGTGGAGAACCGGCCACAGGGTCATGGAGGACCAGTGGAGAACCGGCCACAGGGTCATGAAGAACCAGTGGAGAACCGGCCACAGGGTCATGAAGGACCAGTGGAGAACCGGCCACAGGGTCATGAAGGACCAGTGGAGAACCGGCCACAGGGTCATGAAGAACCAGTGGAGAACCGGCCACAGGGTCATGAAGGGCCAGTGGAGAACCGGCCACAGGGTCATGAAGAACCAGTGGAGAACCGGCCACAGGGTCATGAAGAACCAGTGGAGAACCGGCCACAGGGTCATGAAGGACCAGTGGAGAACCGGCCACAGGGTCATGAAGAACCAGTGGAGAACCGGCCACAGGGTCATGAAGAACCAGTGGAGAACCGGCCACAGGGTCATGAAGAACCAGTGGAGAACCGGCCACAGGGTCATGGAGGACCAGTGGAGAACCGGCCACAGGGTCATGGAGGACCAGTGGAGAACCGGCCACAGGGTCATGAAGGACCAGTGGAGAACCGGCCACAGGATCATGGAGGACCAGTGGAGAACCGGCCACAGGGTCATGGAGGACCAGTGGAGAACCGGCCACAGGGTCATGAAGGACCAGTGGAGAACCGGCCACAGGGTCATGAAGGACCAGTGGAGAACCGGCCACAGAGTCATGAAGGACCAGTGGAGAACCGGCCACAGGATCATGAAGGACCAGTGGAGAACCGGCCACAGAGTCATGAAGGACCAGTGGAGAACCGGCCACAGGATCATGAAGGACCAGTGGAGAACCGGCCACAGGGTCATGAAGGACCAGTGGAGAACCGGCCACAGGGTCATGAAGGACCAGTGGAGAACCGGCCACAGGGTCATGAAGGACCAGTGGAGAACCGGCCACAGGGTCATGAAGAACCAGTGGAGAACCGGCCAGAGGGTCATGGAGGACCAGTGGAGAACCGGCCACAGGGTCATGAAGAACCAGTGGAGAACCGGCCACAGGGTCATGAAGAACCAGTGGAGAACCGGCCACAGGGTCATGGAGGACCAGTGGAGAACCGGCCACAGGGTCATGGAGGACCAGTGGAGAACCAGCCACAGGGTCATGGAGGACCAGTGGAGAACCGGCCACAGGGTCATGGAGGACCAGTGGAGAACCGGCCACAGGGTCATGAAGGACCAGTGGAGAACCGGCCACAGGGTCATGAAGGACCAGTGGAGAACCGGCCACAGGGTCATGAAGGACCAGTGGAGAACCGGCCACAGGGTCATGAAGAACCAGTGGAGAACCGGCCACAGGGTCATGAAGAACCAGTGGAGAACCGGCCACAGGGTCATGGAGGACCAGTGGAGAACCGGCCACAGGGTCATGAAGAACCAGTGGAGAACCGGCCACAGGGTCATGAAGGACCAGTGGAGAACCGGCCACAGGGTCATGAAGAACCAGTGGAGAACCGGCCACAGGGTCATGAAGGGCCAGTGGAGAACCGGCCACAGGGTCATGAAGAACCAGTGGAGAACCGGCCACAGGGTCATGGAGGACCAGTGGAGAACCGGCCACAGGGTCATGGAGGACCAGTGGAGAACCGGCCACAGGGTCATGAAGGACCAGTGGAGAACCGGCCACAGAGTCATGAAGGACCAGTGGAGAACCGGCCACAGAGTCATGAAGAACCAGTGGAGAACCGGCCACAGGGTCATGGAGGACCAGTGGAGAACCGGCCACAGGATCATGAAGGACCAGTGGAGAACCGGCCACAGGATCAAGAAGGACCAGTGGAGAACCGGCCAGAGGGTCATGGAGGACCAGTGGAGAACCGGCCACAGGGTCATGAAGAACCAGTGGAGAACCGGCCACAGGGTCATGAAGGGCCAGTGGAGAACCGGCCACAGGGTCATGAAGAACCAGTGGAGAACCGGCCACAGGGTCATGGAGGACCAGTGGAGAACCGGCCACAGGGTCATGGAGGACCAGTGGAGAACCGGCCACAGGGTCATGAAGGACCAGTGGAGAACCGGCCACAGGATCATGGAGGACCAGTGGAGAACCGGCCACAGGGTCATGAAGGACCAGTGGAGAACCGGCCACAGGGTCATGAAGAACCAGTGGAGAACCGGCCACAGGGTCATGGAGGACCAGTGGAGAACCGGCCACAGGGTCATGGAGGACCAGTGGAGAACCGGCCACAGGGTCATGGAGGACCAGTGGAGAACCGGCCACAGGGTCATGGAGGACCAGTGGAGAACCGGCCACAGGGTCATGGAGGACCAGTGGAGAACCGGCCACAGGGTCATGGAGGACCAGTGGAGAACCGGCCACAGGGTCATGGAGGACCAGTGGAGAACCGGCCACAGGGTCATGAAGGACCAGTGGAGAACCGGCCACAGGGTCATGAAGGACCAGTGGAGAACCGGCCACAGGGTCATTGAGGACCAGTGGAGAACCGGCCACAGGGTCATGAAGGACCAGTGGAGAACCGGCCACAGGATCATGGAGGACCAGTGGAGAACCGGCCACAGGGTCATGGAGGACCAGTGGAGAACCGGCCACAGGGTCATGAAGAACCAGTGGAGAACCGGCCACAGGGTCATGAAGGACCAGTGGAGAACCGGCCACAGGGTCATGGAGGACCAGTGGAGAACCGGCCACAGGGTCATGAAGGACCAGTGGAGAACCAGTCACAGGGTCATGGAGGACCAGTGGAGAACCGGCCACAGGGTCATGAAGGACCAGTGGAGAACCAGCCACAGGGTCATGAAGGACCAGTGGAGAACCAGTCACAGGGTCATGGAGGACCAGTGGAGAACCGGCCACAGGGTCATGGAGGACCAGTGGAGAACCGGCCACAGGGTCATGGAGGACCAGTGGAGAACCGGCCACAGGGTCATGGAGGACCAGTGGAGAACCGGCCACAGGGTCATGAAGGACCAGTGGAGAACCAGCCACAGGGTCATGAAGGACCAGTGGAGAACCAGTCACAGGGTCATGGAGGACCAGTGGAGAACCGGCCACAGGGTCATGGAGGACCAGTGGAGAACCGGCCACAGGGTCATGGAGGACCAGTGGAGAACCGGCCACAGGGTCATGGAGGACCAGTGGAGAACCGGCCACAGGGTCATGGAGGACCAGTGGAGAACCGGCCACAGGGTCATGAAGGACCAGTGGAGAACCGGCCACAGGGTCATGGAGGACCAGTGGAGAACCGGCCACAGGGTCATGAAGGACCAGTGGAGAACCGGCCACAGAGTCATGAAGGACCAGTGGAGAACCGGCCACAGGGTCATGAAGGACCAGTGGAGAACCGGCCACAGAGTCATGAAGGACCAGTGGAGAACCGGCCACAGGGTCATGGGCGGCCGAGGCTCATTGATGCCCGTGTGATCAAACAGACGAGCTACTGGAGCTCAAACTGCTCAAGAAGTTAATGCTGGTTCTGATAGAAAGGGTCAGAATACACAGAGCATCTCAGTTTGTTGCGTATGGGGCGGCACAGCCGCTGACCCCTTACAAGACTTAAAGGATCTGCTGCTAACATCTTGGTGCCAGATACCACAGCACACCTTCAGGGGCTCAGGGCTGTTTTGGCAGCAAAAGGGGGAGGAAGGTGGTCGTAATGTTATGCCTGCCCTGATCGGTGTATATATATGCAGTGTTGGGTAAGTTACTCTAAAAAAGTAATTAATTACTAGTCACTGATTACATCTGCAATAGTGTAATTAGATTAATGTTCAAATTACTCTATTATTTATAAATTACTAATTACTTTCTAAATCAACCTCCACTAGTTAATGATGCAAGGATAGACATGGAACGGCTCTTTTAATTAAATAAATAAATAATATAAAACTACATCAATTATTCTTATATTAATTGTATATAATTATATATATACTGTATATAATTACCACTGCTCCGGGTGTGTGTTCACGGTGTGTGTGTGTGTGTGTGTGTGTGTACTTGGATGGGTTAAATGCAGAGCACAAATTCCAAGTATGGGTCACCACACGTCACTTCACTATTCACTTATTAACTGACCAAAGTATTACAAATGCTACAGGATGCAAAGGAAACATAAAACATGCATTTTAAATGTTGATGTTTATTCCACTATTGTATTATCTGTAATATTTCTACAGTCTAAACAGTATTAGTTCAATTACATCAGAAGTAATAAGAGGAATACCTTACTTCATTTTTTCAAGGGAAAAGTATTTAAATTACAGTAACTAGTTACACACAACACTGTACATACATTTATTCTGGTTTATAAGTCTGAATATATTGTTGTAAGTATGAATATATAAATGTAGATGAATATACTGTATGTGCATAAGCATTTATAATTCCAAATATTGTTAATATAGCAGTTAAAATGTATATTTATAAAAAATATATATTGAGATTTGTAAATATTCTGACTAATAACTATATATTTGGATTTCATATAATTGTTTCCTCTCTGGCTCTTCAAAGTAAATATAATATGTATACTTTCAAAAGTTTGGAGTCAGTACGATCATTCTTAAACGAAATTAATACTTTTATTCATCAAGCACGCATTAAATTGACTAAAAGTGACAGTGAAGACATTTATAATGTGACAATCGTTTCTATTTCAGATAAATACTGTTGTTCTGGACTTTCTATTCATCAAAGAATCCTGAAAAACACTGATAATAATCATAAATGTGTTGATCATCAGATGCTCATATGAGAATGATTAGTGAAGACACTGAAGACTGCAGTAATGATGATAAACTCAGGAATAAATGACACTTTACTGTATATTCACACAGAGAACAGCTGATCTACACTGAGGAATATTACACTGATTACTGGAGTTACTCTATTCAATAAATGCAGCCTTGGAGAGTCAAAAACATTAAGAAATCTTACCGACCCCAATCTTGTGACCGTGTGTGTGTGTGTGTGTGTGTGTGTGTGTGTGTGTGTGTGTGTGTGTGTGTGTGAGTGTGTGTGTGTGTGTGTGTGTGTGTGTGTGACCGTGTGTGTGTGTGTGTGTGTGTGTGTGTGTGTGTGTCAGCTGCTCTTACTCTGGCGGATCTTCCAGCTGAGGTAAGCGATGAGCAGCAGGAGGAGGGCGGTCACCGGGAAGAAGATCCCCGTCCACAGAACCCATCCCGGGAGCCGGTCCAGGAACCGCGCCGGAGAGGACATGATCCGCCAGGCCCGGCTCTGGCTCTGGACTTTGGGCTGTGAGGTAAAGCTCAAACCCGTGATGGTTTAGAGGGATTTACGGCTGCTGGTTAATGCTTCACTGACTGACCTCTGAACTCAGATCTGCTGCTGTTCTCTGGTTATCAGAAGAACAAATGACATCAACAAACAGAATGAGTGAGTTCTGGAGTGATTGTGTAAAACACAGGTTTAGCGGTGAAAGAGTAACAGCTCGTCTGTTCAGGGAAGTGTTTCCAAGTCCGTGTGATGTCTTGCAGCCTGTCGGCCGAAGCAACAGCTTTAACTGGACATCCTTTAGTGGAAACCAGTGTTCAGGTCATCCTGACACTGGGCTGAAGATCAGCTCAAACTGCAGCCCTCGGGAAACACGAACAGATGATTTATCATCAGTGTTAAGCACAGCCGGTGGTTCGTCCCACATTAAAAAATACTATAGTATATTATAATATAGTAAAATTACTCTACTATAGTGTTTTTGAACCGTACCATAGTAAATATACTACAGTAAATTAACAAAGTGTATTATAATATGCTACAATTTACTGTAGTATCTTTACTATAGTATGGTTCAAAAACACTAGTATTTACTAGAGTAATTTTACTATAATACACTATAGTATTTTTCATGTGGGGTTTTCTCAGCGTCTGACTAAAGCCTCGTGCACAGCGGGACGATTATCGCCGACGTTTAAAGGTGCTGTGTGTAAGTTTTTGACTGTAATAAAGTAAAAATATCACGTTTGCAGATATTTAGATGCTGAGTGCACATACTCGTCTCTCTGAAACTCAATTCTCCAGGCAGTTATTCTGCTCTGAAATCTGCGATCCGTCTGGGAATGTCTTGTTTTGGTCTGTGTGATAACTCACTGCCAGTTTACCCAGTAGTATTTCAACACCTCGGGTTGCCAGTTGTCGGAAAACAGTGCATTCAAGCCAGCGAACACTGGGTCAGAGATCGCAGATTCTGTCGTACCCAAAAATCCTCGGCATCCGTCTAAACATCTCTAAGGGCGTTTTCACACCTGAAATTCCACACCAAGGTCCGAACCGAAGTTCATGTTTTGATACATTTTATACATTGGGTTAGTTTTGGTTTGGTTTCACATTGCAGTCATGCGAGCGCACTAAAGACCTGCACATGACACACTTGAGTCCACTCGTCTTCATCTGTGTGTGCGGCATCTGGACATTGATTGGTTTGTAAACGGACGTGCGTCTGACGCGTCTTTGACAAGAATGACGGACGCATATCGTGGCCACTAGTGAACAGTCGCATTGCTGGACTATTTTCTTTTCGTTACGTTTAAAAGTGGACATTTCAAGCTTTATATACACATATATAGTTACTTATATACACATCTGCTGAGTTTGGGTTTATTTGAGACGCTCCAGTTCATGTGCAAAACATGTGATCGCTCCCGCCATTATTGTCTGCTATAGATTATTTGCTTCTTATTTATTAAATTCAGGCAATTATCTGATTAAACATTGATTCAAATTAAGATACAATTTAAACAAAATGAAATTCACATTAAAGAAAGGCTTTCTAAGCAAAATCATTCAAAATTTCTTTCAAAATCATCTCTGACCTTCTGTCTTCTGACATATTGCGCATCTTTTCACTTTTCATAATCAATGTAGCCTAGATTAAATTTTAAAATAACATTTATAATATTTAAACATAAACAGGAACTTCCTGTAAATGGTCTGAAAGTACGAATCATACACTGTAAAAAAAAAAAATCGTAAAAAGAAGGTAAATGACTGGCAGCTACGGCTGCCAAACAAAAACCATAAAATTAAGGTAAAATATCTTAATTCAAATAAAGTGCAAAAACATTAAAGGTCCTGTTCTTCGTGATCCCATTTTTCAAACTTTAGTTAGTGTGTAATGTTGCTGTTAGAGCATTTATAATACCTGTAAAATTATAAAGCTCAAAGTTCAATGCCAAGCGAGATATTTTATTTAACAGAAGTTCCCTTTCAAAGCCTACAGCGAGCGGCCGGTTTGTTCTACATCCTGGTATTTCCTGCTTTAATGACGTCAGTAGAGCAGTTTGTCGACTAAACTCCGCCCACAAGAATACGCGAAAAAGGGGGCGTGGTCTTGTTGCTCCCGCGTGGATAAGAGCAAGTGTTGCGTTCGGTTGCGTTCGTATAGTTTGTTTGTCGCCATGTCGTCGAGACGCTGTTATTTTCATCCCGGAGTCAAGTCACCTTTGTTTGGCTTTCCCAGGGCCGCTGTAGAGATCATTGAGCGCATGCATCCCCGTTATGGTGAGAGGCGCGACCTTTCCGGTAACGTGCGCTCTGCGTGCGCTAAGCTGCTGTCCAATCACAACACGGGAACCGCTGGCCCAATCAGAACTCGTTACGTGTTTCTGAAGGAGTGTCTTCATAGAACAGGGAAATCTTTCAAGCCGTTTTGAGGACAGTGAAAACAGCGGTATACAGATCAGTAAACTGTGTGAAAAATACTGTGTTTTTTTACACGCGAAACATGAACACATGTTATATTGCACACTGTAAACACAATCAAAGCTTCAAAAAAACACGAAAAACGGGACCTTTAATTTTACAGAAATTTACATTAAAAGTTTTAGTGAAAAACACTGTTATTTTACAGATTTTTTCCTTGTTTAAATTAAGATATTTTACTTTAATTTTACGGTTTTTGTTTGGCAGCCATAGCTGCCAGTCATTTACCATTTTTTAACAGTGTAAAACTGTTATTTTACAGATTTTTCCTAGATTATTATGATCAAACACCTTCAATAAAGTGACAGTACTAAAAATTCTGCAGAAAAACAGTGTTATTTTACAGATTATTACAATAAAAAAACATTCAATAAATTTACAGTTTTATTTTGGAAGACAAAATACAGTCTGTAAACAATACAATACATAACACATTTCAAATACAGATAACAGTGGAACAGTTTCATCAAATTTTTAAAGTTGAATAAAATTTCAAACTGAAAAAAAAAAGTACAAAACTGATACATTTACAAGATTGTCACGGATTCACTATTGATTCTAAAACTTGTATTATTCAGATGTAAATTTATGTAAACAAATTCTTCAGAGCCCCCAGGAGGAATTGAAAAACTAAAAATTGCATTTATCTTGTAAGTTAGGGTTACTAATATCATGATGAGGTCATGATTTCACCTTATAACAAAATAACAAATTGTGCCATTTACTGTTTTGTATTTACTTTGTATTTTCCAAATAAGTTTAATGTTCTTTTCCTCTATATTCAACTGACCCCCGAGGGCTCCATATAGCTCTGATGATATATGTGGACAAACATTTACCTTTTAATTCAGAATCCAATATAGTGTAATAAGAAATATAAATCCAAACATACAACAGGTCCATGATTCTGCACCAGAAGGGACAGACACAGCAGATGATGAGCAATCCTCTTCCAAATCTCCAATAATCAGCTGGATCTGTAAAAGAAAGAAAGAAAAAGACATTGATTCACTGAAAAGTCCTTAAAAAGGGAGGATTTTGTTTTTGTACCTTTCCTTTAAACAACATTTGACATTGAGATATTCTGGCTATATGAACACAGAGTCCGCTCAGCTTTGAGATGGTTATTGGTAATTATTATGCATAACATTTGGTCCAATGTAGCTTGGTTACCAACATTATTCAAAATATTTTGTTTCACAGAAGAAAGTCGTACAAGTTTGATAAGGCATGAGGGTGAGAAAACGATGAGGGAGTTTTCATTTGGAGTGAGCTATGCTTTTAAACTCAAGAAGATACGTTTGAACCTGAGCTCAAGTGCCTTGAGTTGCCTGTGTTCACATTTCCACACACATAAGGGGACCATAACAGTATTAATGTTGGATATGACATGAATACTCACTTCCTCTGAAGATCATGTGGCAGATTTTCATTCCCAAAACTTCAGGATTATGAGGGGGGAAGAAACACACACACACACACAAATGAATATTAATTTATTTGATAAAACATTAATATTAATTATCAACTTACTGACAGAGACATGGACTTGCAAAATGTACTCACCAGGTCCATACAAAAACTTCACAGTAGATCCAAACTCCTGGTTTGCCTGTAATTCTTCAGAGTCCAAGGATGGTGGTTTCCTGTCCTCTCTGCTGAACGAGTGTACATGATCTCAGATTACTCTTTCCAATACTCCTTTACTTTTATGACAAGCTTGATCTTAAAACTAGCTGACAGTAGGGATGGGCATTATGACCATATTATACTTCATACATGAGAAATTTTATTTCACAATAACAATATCACAGTATAGTTATTTTATAGATATTTTATTAAGAAATACTACAGAATAATACTGCTTAGTCTTCATGATATTCTATGCATTAATATCACTTGATTCTTAAAAATGTAGAAGGTCTTCTCTAGTCTTTTGTTGTTTGATTCAAATGAATGGACGGCAGTTTATTAAGCTGCTGCCCCTTTAAGAACGAAAGCACAATGACAAGCATCCGGGATTCCCCACGTTAACTTGAACCGTTTAACTCTAACGTTACTTCAAACATAACTGACTGTTTAAATCAAGCGAATACCTCACATGACAGGGATTTTGAGATAATTGTGTGCAATATTGGATAGTCACTATCATCGTCATAGTGCCCAGTCCTAGCTGAACAGTATTACAACATAACAAAACACAGAAACACGGAGCGCCAATGTGAGTGTTCACACCAACGCACAAAACGGCAAGCATAAAGGTTTGTTTTTTTGTTTGATTTGACACGCCGCGTTAACCGGCCGACCAATGAGATTGGTGCTTTTGTTCATGTGTCTGGAGCTGCGGAACTTACAGTAAAACACGACTTGGTGGCGCTCAAGCTCAAAACGGTCTGGCCAAGCACACATTGATACCCAAGAAGAAGAAGATGACGAAGAAGAAGATGCAGCAAGGCGAGATGAATGTAGAGCTGCTGGTCTCTCTGGTGTCTGAACACAAAGAACTTTATGACAAACGCCACAGCGACTACACAAATGCATTAGAGGGAGTCGTTACGGAGAGGAATGGCAGACTGTGGCGAGCGAGAGCCGTGAGAGCGGTGCGAGGCCAGTGAGTGATTAGATGATGATGAGCAGCAGCGGTGCGTCACACTGAGAGCTCAGAGACCGGTGTCGTCCTCATCCAATCACTCACCGGCCTCGCACCGCTCTCACGGCTCTCGCTCGCCACACAGGTCAAGTGGGACTCGATGGTGAGAAAGATAAGCGCCATCTACTGTCAGGGAGTGAATTTGCACATTCACTCATTTCAAATGATTGGGTATGAACACAAAGACGCTGGCGATAAGCACACAATAATCATCCTGGTGTGCACAAAGCTTAAAGGCGATGATACACGGGGCAACTTTTTGAGCAATGTTGCTGTCATTGGACCACCAGGAGAGACACAGGGCCCACGACCCATCTAAAGTTTCCAGATAGAAATGTGTTGCACGTTCTCAATGGGAAAGAGCCCGGCAACATCGCTCAAAAAGTGTCATGTGTATCATCCCCTTTCGCCACAACGCACGGTTGTTTTCCTCTATAGACTTTGTGTCTTTAGTCATTTAGATGAGCACCTTCATTTTCATGAAGATTAAAAAGCCTTGATCACGTCTGTGTGTTTTGTGCTCTTGACGGCTTCATTTACATACGGTGGCATTTGATAAGCCGGCTTTGATCTCCTTGTCTCCACTTCTCTTTCTCTCTTCCGCTTCTTTCCTTTCCTCTTTGGTTCTTCCTCTGCAGAGATCAGTGTTTTTCCTTGACTCTCCACAGAGATCAGAGCGGCTCCGCTGATCGATGTGTTTGATTACACACAGTCCAACAGCTCTGATTAAATGAGTGTATTTTATATTTAGACTAACGCTCTGTACTCTCTGTTTGCCTCGTGACTGTTGCTCAATTGGGTTTGCTTTGCTTTCTCATGCACTTATTGTAATTTGATGTCGAGGTTCAAACACAGAACAGCGCTCTCATGGACTCATAGATAAGAGCCCATCTGTTCAGATCCAGTACATGTGGAATCAATCCTGGCTGACACTGTTGCTGTCTGGGTCATAGCAGGTGAAGTGCAGGTTTCATTAAAAATATTTGTTTTTAAAAAATGAACAAGAGGCAAACAACAGTAAAAGTTGAAAAGGCAGTCACTGGATTGGTTGAGATACACTATATTGACAAAAGTTGTTTAACGCCTGCCTTTCCATGCACATGAGCTTTAATGCCATCCTGTTCTCCATCCGTAGGGTTTAATATGGAGTCGCCACCCTTTGCATCTCTAACAGCTTCAGCTCTCCTTTCCTCAAGGTTTAGGAGTGTGTTTATGGGGATTCTTCTAGAAGCGCATTTGTGATGTTGGATGAGAAGGCCTGGCTCTCAGTCTCCGCTCTAATTCATCCCAAAGCTGATCTATCGGGTTGAGGTCAGGACTCAAGTTCCTCCACACCAAACTCACTCATCCATGTCTTTATGGAGACATGTCTCTTTGTGCACTGGTCAGTCATGCTGGGACAGGAAGGGGCCGTCCCCAAACTGTTCCCACAAAGTTGGGAGCATGAAATTGTCCAAAATGTCTTGGTGAAGCATTAAGAGTTCCTTTCACTGGAACTAACCCCTGAAAAACAACCCCCACCCCATAATCCCCCCTCCACCAAACTTTACACTTGGCACACTGCAGTCAGGCAATTCCCGTTCTCCTGGCAACCGCCAAACCCAGACTCGTCCATGGGATTGTCAGACAGAGAAGCGTGATTGGTCACTCAGAGAACACGTCTCCACTGCTCTAGAGTCCAGTGGTGGCGCACTTTACCCCACTGCATCCCACGCTTTGCATTGCACTTGGTGATGTAAGGCTTGAATGAGCGGCTCGGCCATGGAAACCCATTCCATGAAGCTCTACACACTGTTCTTGAGCTCATCTGAAGGCCACAGGAGTTTGGAGATCTGGAGCTCTTGACTCTGCAGAAAGTTGGCCACTTCTGTGACCCTCAGCATGTGCTGACCCCGCTCTGTGACCCTCAGCATGCGCTGACCCCGCTCTGTGACCCTCAGCATGCGCTGACCCCGCTCTGTGACCCTCAGCATGTGCTGACCCCGCTCTGTGACCCTCAGCATGAGCTGACCCCGCTCTGTGACCCTCAGCATGTGCTGACCCCGCTCTGTGACCCTCAGCATGTGCTGACCCCGCTCTGTGACCCTCAGCATGTGCTGACCCCGCTCTGTGACCCTCAGCATGTGCTGACCCCGCTCTGTGACCCTCAGCATGTGCTGACCCCGCTCTGTGACCCTCAGCATGCGCTGACCCCCCTCTGTGACCCTCAGCATGTGCTGACCCCGCTCTGTGACCCTCAGCATGTGCTGACCCCGCTCTGTGACCCTCACCATGCGCTGACCCCCCTCTGTGACCCTCAGCATGTGCTGACCCCGCTCTGTGACCCTCAGCATGTGCTGACCCCGCTCTGTGACCCTCAGCATGCGCTGACCCCGCTCTGTGACCCTCAGCATGCGCTGACCCCGCTCTGTGACCCTCAGCATGCGCTGACCCCGCTCTGTGACCCTCAGCATGAGCTGACCCCGCTCTGTGACCCTCAGCATGTGCTGACCCCGCTCTGTGACCCTCAGCATGCGCTGACCCCGCTCTGTGACCCTCAGCATGTGCTGACCCCGCTCTGTGACCCTCAGCATGTGCTGACCCCGCTCTGTGACCCTCAGCATGTGCTGACCCCGCTCTGTGACCCTCAGCATGTGCTGACCCCGCTCTGTGACCCTCAGCATGTGCTGACCCCGCTCTGTGACCCTCAGCATGCGCTGACCCCCCTCTGTGACCCTCAGCATGTGCTGACCCCGCTCTGTGACCCTCAGCATGTGCTGACCCCGCTCTGTGACCCTCAGCATGCGCTGACCCCCCTCTGTGACCCTCAGCATGTGCTGACCCCGCTCTGTGACCCTCAGCATGTGCTGACCCCGCTCTGTGACCCTCAGCATGCGCTGACCCCGCTCTGTGACCCTCAGCATGCGCTGACCCCGCTCTGTGACCCTCAGCATGAGCTGACCCCGCTCTGTGACCCTCAGCATGAGCTGACCCCGCTCTGTGACCCTCAGCATGCGCTGACCCCGCTCTGTGACCCTCAGCATGTGCTGACCCCGCTCTGTGACCCTCAGCATGTGCTGACCCCGCTCTGTGACCCTCAGCATGCGCTGACCCCGCTCTGTGACCCTCAGCATGCGCTGACCCCGCTCTGTGACCCTCAGCATGTGCTGACCCCGCTCTGTGACCCTCAGCATGTGCTGACCCCGCTCTGTGACCCTCAGCATGAGCTGACCCCGCTCTGTGACCCTCAGCATGTGCTGACCCCGCTCTGTGACCCTCAGCATGCGCTGACCCCGCTCTGTGACCCTCAGCATGTGCTGACCCCGCTCTGTGACCCTCAGCATGTGCTGACCCCGCTCTGTGACCCTCAGCATGAGCTGACCCCGCTCTGTGACCCTCAGCATGCGCTGACCCCGCTCTGTGACCCTCAGCATGAGCTGACCCCGCTCTGTGACCCTCAGCATGAGCTGACCCCGCTGAGCTGTGGCTGAGTTGCTGTTGTTCCCAATCGCTTCCACTTTGTTATAATCCCACTAACAGTTGAGCGTGGAATATTTAGTATAATATTTGGTCTTATTGCACAGGTGTCCACCGATCACGGCCCCACACTTGAGTTCTCTGAGCTCCTGAGAGCGGCCCATTCTCTCACTAATGTGTGTAGAAGCGAACACACACACACACACACACACACACACACTCCTGAGAGCGGCCCATTCTCTCATTAATGTGTGTAGAAGCGAACACACACACACACACACACTCCTGAGAGCGGCCCATTCTCTCACTAATGTGTGTAGAAGCGAACACACACACACACACACACTCCTGAGAGCGGCCCATTCTCTCACTAATGTGTGTAGAAGCGAACACACACACACACACACACTCCTGAGAGCGGCCCATTCTCTCACTAATGTGTGTAGAAGCGAACACACACACACACACACACACACACACTCCTGAGAGCGGCCCATTCTCTCACTAATGTGTGTAGAAGCGAACACACACACACACACACACACACACACACACACACACTCCTGAGAGCGGCCCATTCTCTCACTAATGTGTGTAGAAGCGAACACACACACACACACACACACTCCTGAGAGCGGCCCATTCTCTCACTAATGTGTGTAGAAGCGAACACACACACACACACACACACACACACACACACACTCCTGAGAGCGGCCCATTCTCTCACTAATGTGTGTAGAAGCGAACATACACACACACACACACTCCTGAGAGCGGCCCATTCTCTCACTTATGTGTGTAGAAGCCAACACACACACACACACACACACACACTCCTGAGAGCGGCCCATTCTCTCACTAATGTGTGTAGAAGCCAACACACACACACACACACACACACACACACACTCCTGAGAGCGGCCCATTCTCTCACTAATGTGTGTAGAAGCCAACACACACACACACACACACACACACACACACTCCTGAGAGCGGCCCATTCTCTCACTAATGTGTGTAGAAGCGAACATACACACACACACACACACACTCCTGAGAGCGGCCCATTCTCTCACTAATGTGTGTAGAAGCGAACACACACACACACACACACTCCTGAGAGCGGCCCATTCTCTCACTAATGTGTGTAGAAGCGAACACACACACACACACACACACTCCTGAGAGCGGCCCATTCTCTCTCTAATGTGTGTAGAAGCCAACACACACACACACACACACACTCCTGAGAGCGGCCCATTCTCTCTCTAATGTGTGTGTAAGCGTCTGCACTAGAGCTGGAGTTTCACACCTGTGGCCATGAAGGGGTTGAACACCTGAACTCAGGGATGGAGGAGCGGCTCAATACTTCTGGCAGTGAAGTGTATATTTGACAACAAATGATTTAGACTATTACCATATTTCTGTTCATGCAATTATTTGAATTATTGAAGGAAATTATTTGAAGGAAAAAATGAAAGGAAGATGAAGGTACGAAATGTCTTTAAAGTCTCTGTGTGTGTTTCGCCCTTCACTCCGCTGTGTGGCTCTATCTTTCATCATGGAGTGTGTTTGGTGTGTTTCCTCCGGACTGAAGAGGATTTGAGACTGAAGACACTGAGACCTCCAGCGATTCATCAGTCACGGCAGAATTACATATAAACGAGCGACTGTAATTTGGCTCCAAATTTCTAAATTAATTAAAGGGTAAAACTTTTGGGTTGCTAAAGACGAGTTTCATAACTGCCAAAACGAGGAGATTCACCTCACACTCACTGTGTTCATCCACCCTAATGAACTGTAGAGCAGCGGATGAGCAGTAATCTCCACCGCTCAGATCACAGGTGTTGACCTGCGGCTCCCTCATGCTCTCACTGATCTGACTGCTCACATTAACTTACCCGCTGTCTTTTCATTACTGCTCTGAATAGAGCAGAGCTTCACCAATTAGCTCATTTACTTCAGACAGCTCTTCTAGTAATCTTGTTCGCATTGGAGACTCTGAGGAAATGCACTGTCTTTATACATTCATCTTCAAAAGCAAACACCTGAATCTTCTGCAATGGCTTTAAAAGCATTTGTCCATCTATGATCTGTGAGGCTTCGGCTTTTGTCTATCTTCCATTACCATGTATTTGCATACAGCATGATTGCTTCATTATTAATGACAATAGTAATTATTTTTAATGAGGTTGATGTAGCGAGGTCCTTTGTGTCTGAGGCGCAGTAGTTTCACAAACCTGAACTGATTTCAGGCAGTGATGCTTTGGGCAATGTTCTGCTGGGAAACCTTGGGTCCTCCATCATGTGATGTGACTTTGACACGTCCCACCTACCTCAGCATTGTTGAGGCCATATCCAGCCTTTCATGGAGACGATATTCCCTGTGTGTGTGTGGCTCTTTCAGCAGATAATGCGCCGCCACAAAGCACAAATGCTTCAGGAATGGTTTGAGGCATTGACTCGGCCTCCAAATTCCCCAGATCTCAATCCAATCGAGCATCTGTGGGATGAGCTGAACAAACAAGTCCGATCCATGGAGGAACCACCTCACAACTTACAGGACTTAAAGGATCTGCTGCTAACATCTTGGTGCCAGATACCACAGCAAACCTTCAGGGGTCTAGTGGAGTCGACGGGTCAGGGGACCAACACAATATTAGTCATAATGTTATGCCTGATGGGTGTATCTCAAATGTTCAGCCCAGTTCTTAGCCCAATTTTCATCCCTATCTAAACAGACAAGCGATAAAAATTCAATAAAACATAATCTTTAGCATGAACACTTTGATTCCATTATGACCCCATTTTAGACCAAATGATGTAGCGATAACGGCTCATTATGTACTAAAAATACTCATAAAAGCGTTCTGGAAAGCATAATTACAGCTTTCTCTGAATAAATATTTATTGTGTGTGTTTAGGGGGTTTCCGCAGTTCAGCTGGAGGCTCTGGCTCCGCTTCAGCACGAGAGAGGAGAGAGCTTTGACTTTAATTAGCGGCCGGCGCTCCTCTATAAATGGACATTTCATCAGGACCTATTTGGAAAAAAGCCTCAGCCTTCAAACAAACCGAGAAAAGGCAATCGCCAGAAATGATGACGTTGATTTTTCCACATTCACGTTTTTCACATTCTTTATGATAATGAGCAGTGGGTCAGGACACAGCCCGTCTGATATCAGCACACGCGTGCTCTGCCTCTGCTGACGTGTTTAAATGCATCATCCGAATGAAATCCTGCTCAAACTCCGCAGCTGTAATTACCGGAACAGGACAGATGTGGCGTTAGTTTTGTCCTCTTGTTGATTCTCACACTCCCATGTTGCTTTTCTGACAACTGTATTTTCCTTCTCCGTCTTTGCAATGTCTGGTTATTTTCTCTGCGTTTGAATGTTTCCTTCCTCCGCTAGAAACTGAAATGTCACCGTATTAAAGGGTTCATAACACACACACACACACACACACACACACACACACACACACACACACACACACACACAGTCTCATGTTAATCTTGAGTATCTATAGAGTAGTGTTGATCCTTCATATCTCACAAGAGTCTTTAGTTTATCAGATTTATAAAAGACAGAAACACTGAACCGATTCTTTCTGAACACAGCCGAGTCCGTGGAGGCGTGCAGTGGGCGGAGCTAAAGACACACACACACACACACACACACACACACACACACACACACGTCATGGCATTATCCCTGGATAACTCGTTCTCTATACGTTGGTGTTGTTCACATTATGCACTTAAGCACTGATTGTCAACAAAACACACACATTTGATGCAGTTTCACTACAGTTTCCACTCATGAACGGGAACAAACACACACACACACTCTCTCACACACACACACACACACACACACTCACCGCCTGCGGTTTCCACTCATGAACAGGAACAAACACACACACACACACACACACCGCCTGTGGTTTCCACTCATGATCGGGAACAAACACACACACACACACACACACACACACACACACACACACACACACTCACCGCCTGCAGTTTCCACTCATGACCAGGAACAAACACACACACTCTCACACACACACACACACACACACACACATCCACCGCCTGCAGTTTCCACTCATGACCGGGAACAAACACACACACTCTCATACACACACACACACACACACACACATCCACACACACACACTCACCGCCTGCAGTTTCCACTCATGACCAGGAACAAACACACACACTCTCACACACACACACACACACACATCCACACACACACACTCACCGCCTGCAGTTTCCACTCATGACCAGGAACAAACACACACACTCTCATACACACACACACACACACACACACACACACACACACACACACACACACACACACACTCACCGCCTGCAGTTTCCACTCATGACCAGGAACAAACACACACACTCTCACACACACACACACACACACATCCACCGCCTGCAGTTTCCACTCATGACTGGGAACAAACACACACACACACACACTCACCGCCTGCGGTTTCCACTCATGACTGGGAACAAACACACACACACACAAACTCACCGCCTGTGGTTTCCACTCATGACCAGGAACACACACACACACACACATCCACCGCCTGCAGTTTCCACTCATGATCGGGAACAAACACACACACACACACACACACACACACTCACCGCCTGTGGTTTCCACTCATGACCGGGAACAAACACACACACTCTCATACACACACACACACACACACATACACACTCACCGCCTGTGGTTTCCACTCATGACCGGGAACAAACACACACACACACACACTCACCGCCTGTGGTTTCCACTCATGACCGGGAACAAACACACACACTCTCATACACACACACACACACACACACACACACACACACACACACACTCACCGCCTGTGGTTTCCACTCATGACTGGGAACAAACACACACACACACACACACACAAACTCACCGCCTGTGGTTTCCACTCATGACTGGGAACAAACACACACACACACACACACAAACTCACCGCCTGCAGTTTCCACTCATGACCGGGAACAAACACACACACACACACACACATACACACTCACCGCCTGTGGTTTCCACTCATGACCGGGAACAAACACACACACACACACACTCACCGCCTGTGGTTTCCACTCATGACCGGGAACAAACACACACACTCTCATACACACACACACACACACACACACACACACACACACACACTCACCGCCTGTGGTTTCCACTCATGACTGGGAACAAACACACACACACACACACACACAAACTCACCGCCTGTGGTTTCCACTCATGACTGGGAACAAACACACACACACACACACACAAACTCACCGCCTGCAGTTTCCACTCATGACCGGGAACAAACACACACACACACACACACAAACTCACCGCCTGTGGTTTCCACTCATGACCGGGAACAAACACACACACTCTCATACACACACACACACACACACACACACTCACCGCCTGTGGTTTCCACTCATGACTGGGAACAAACACACACACACACACACACAAACTCACCGCCTGTGGTTTCCACTCATGACTGGGAACAAACACACACACACACACACACACACACACACAAACTCACCGCCTGCAGTTTCCACTCATGACCGGGAACAAACACACACACACACACACAAACTCACCGCCTGTGGTTTCCACTCATGACCGGGAACAAACACACACACTTGCAGAACTCCGGAAACACAAACCTCATCATCTGTTCCCTTAACGCTGGGTTATTGTGAAGCTGAACAAGGTGATCTTTCCCTCACACACACACACACACACACTTCTTTAGTGACATTGTTGATCTCGTGTCTAAAAACACAACGCCAGTGCCGCAGACGGCTCCCGTAACCTGAACGAAGCTCAGTGATGGACGCGCTCTTGCTCTCGCTCTGGGTGTGTGTGTGTGTGTGTGTGTTCATCCGGGTTGAAGTGCCCATATAAGGAGTTCTGCCCTCTATGACATCATACAGGGCCATACTCTGAAAACACACTCTGAAACTTGTTTAGTGTATTTGGCACAGAAATACTCCGACACACGTCACACTCATGTTTTAAAATGTTGTCCGTGTTTCTCATGAGAATCAACTCTAACAGTGAGAATGAGGCAGAATGCAGGAAACAGCATTAGACCCCCCCCCTTAGGTAAAACAGCCATCTTGATATACTATTATTGGACAATTGTCACTGTTTTCCATATTTAACTCTGATCTGACTTGAGGTTCCATATATTTTTGATTAGACATGTAGTTTTCCGGTTGACCATCAGAAATCCCAGTCACACACTTCAAACGTGACATGATTTGACGTTGATCTTGGCAGTTTCTCTTCACGGTTTGAGTGTGACATGCATTAAAACATAACTGCGCATTTACCTTTTCTCACACTGACATTAGTGCTGTCTGGAGCTCCTCTTCAACAGCATGTGAACCTCCAGACCTCCTGTAAGACTGAACACCAGCCATCGGCTAACAGGCCGTCTTCAGTGTGCCGTATCCGGAGGAGCACACACACACACACTCACACACACACTCACACACACACACACACACACTCGCACACTCTCACACACACACACACACACACACACACACACACACACACACACACATGTTTGTTTTTGTGAAATGTGAGGACATTCCATAGGCGTAATGGTTTTTATACCGTACAAACCGTATTTTCTATCCCCTTACACTGCCCCTAAACCTACCCATCACACACACACACACACACACACACACACTGCCCCTGTCCCTAAACCTACCCATCACACACACACACACACACACACACACACACTGCCCCTGTCCCTAAACCTAGCCCTCACAGGAGACTGTGCAGTTCACTTTCTGTGAAAAAAAACTTGTTCTGTGTGATTTATAAGCATTTTGAAAAGTGAGGACATGGGGAACGTCCTCATATTTCACCCTCTTTTTGTAATACCCATGTCATTATACACATTTGTGTCCTGATATTTCACAAAAACATGCCACACACACACACACACACACACACACACACACACACACACACACACACACACACACACACACTCGCACACTCTCTCACACACACACACACACTCGCACACTCACACACACACACTCACACGAACACACACATGAACAGAGAGCAGAGCTGGCAGAAGATTATTCATTTCCCCAGATACACGTCAGGGGAAGAGATTTAATGAGCATTCATGTGTGTATTCTCATTGGTGTGCACCGCTTTATAATTTGATGAACATTTTAATGTCAGTTTTATATTTGTTTGTGTGTTTCATATTGTAGACGCATCTGGGTCAAGATGATGATTTACAGGACTGCACCGCAACAAGTTTAACAGAATAATAATTTGAGTAAATTCATCGCCTTGAGGTAATTAGTGTAAGCTATTGTTACGTGAGTGTGTGTGTGTGTGTGTGTGAGTGTGTGTGTGTGTGTGTGAGTTTGAGAGAGTGTGTGTGAGTGTGAGAGAGAGTGTGTGTGTGTGGACTGTGTGCAATATCCGAAATCCTCATCCTTGTGGGGACATTTTTTGGTCCCCATGAGGAAAACATCTTATAAATCAGACTAAGTGATGTTTTTTGAAAATGTAAAAATGCAGAATGTCTCCTGTGATGGGTAGGTTTAGGGGCAGTGTGTGTGTGTGTGTGTGTTTTTGTGAAATATCAGGACACAAATGTGTATAATGACATGGGTATTACAAAAAGAGGGTGAAATATGAGGACGTTCCCCATGTCCTCACTTTTCAAAATGCTTATAAATCACAGAATTAGGTTTTTTTCTCAGAAAGTGAACTGCACAGTCTCCTGTGATGGGGTAGGGGCTGTGTGTGTGTGTGTGTGTGTGTGTGTGTGTGTGTGTGTGTGTGTGTGTGTGTGTGTGTGTGTGTGTGTGTGTGTGTGTGTGTGTGTGTGTGTGTGTGTGTGTGTGTGTGTGTGTGTGTGTGTGTGTGTGTGTGTGTGTGTGTGTGTGTGTGTGTGTGTGTGTGTGTGTGTGTGTGTGTGTGTGTGTGTGTGTGTGTGTGTGTGTGTGTGTGTGTGTGTGTGTGTGTGTGTGTGTGTGTGTGTGTGTGTGTGTGATGGGTAGGTTTAGGGGCAGGGTGTGTGTGTGTGTGTGTGTGTGTGTGTGTGTGTGTGTGTGTGTGTGTGTGTGATGGGTAGGTTTAGGGGCAGTGTAAGGGGATATAATATAATACGGTTTATACAGTATAAAAACCATTACGCCTATGGAAAGTCCCCATAAAACATGAAAACCCAACATGTGTGTGTGTGTGTGTGTGTGTGTGTGTGTGTGTGTGTGTGTGTGTGTGTGTATGGCTTCCTGACGTGTGTTTCTGAAGTATCTTCATCCCTGAGAGTGTCTTGAGTCTGTTTCTGAGAGATCAGGTGTAAAACTGAATGCCCTGCCATTGCTCTCGCTCTCTCGCCGGCTCTCTCTGTGTAATTAAACATTTGAGAAACTGTGTGTCTTCAGCAGGACAGCGTCTGCAACCCTTCATTCATCTGCTATAGTGAATACCTGAAGAATAAATGCCTTCAGTCTCTCTCTGTATCTCCTCACTCACAGAATCAGACAGATATAGTGTGAAGCCTCAGCTGGTTTAATTCACCTCCATCAGGATCGTCCTGTACAATCACGCTTTGTGCACTGGTCAGTCATGCTGGGACAGGAAGGGGCCGTCCCCAAACTGTTCCCACAAAGTTGGGAGCATGAAATTGTCCAAAACGTCTTGGTGAAGCATTAAGAGTTCCTTTCACTGGAACTAACCCCTGAAAAACATCCCCACCCCATAATCCCCCCCTCCACCAAACTTTACACTTGGCACAATGCAGTCAGGCAAGTCCCGTTCTCCTGGCAACCGCCAAACCCAGACTCGTCCATGGGATTGTCAGACAGAGAAGCGTGATTGGTCACTCAGAGAACACGTCTCCACTGCTCTAGAGTCCAGTGGTGGCGCACTTTACCCCACTGCATCCCACGCTTTGCATTGCACTTGGTGCTGTAAGGCTTGGATGAGCTGCTCGGCCATGGAAACCCATTCCATGAAGCTCTACACACTGTTCTTGAGCTCATCTGAAGGCCACAGGAGTTTGGAGATCTGGAGCTCTTGACTCTGCAGAAAGTTGGCCACTTCTGTGACCCTCAGCATGTGCTGACCCCGCTCTGTGACCCTCAGCATGTGCTGACCCCGCTCTGTGACCCTCAGCATGCGCTGACCCCGCTCTGTGACCCTCAGCATGTGCTGACCCCGCTCTGTGACCCTCAGCATGTGCTGACCCCGCTCTGTGACCCTCAGCATGCGCTGACCCCGCTCTGTGACCCTCAGCATGTGCTGACAGTCAAAATGACAGTCTGCAATTAATATTCAGATGTCAGACTATATTTAACAGTGTAGAATGTATTTGGCTAAATGTTCTGCAAACGTATCTTCTGGCGCTGGCATTGAGGGATATCGCAGTTGTGCTGATTTTGTTTAGTACAGCATATAAATGCATAACAATGTTAACCTTCTCATGAAGCAGATGGAAATATCTCCATAGTGGGGATGTTGTTGCTGGATGGAGTTGTCATGGAAACAGCGTTGGATGGGATCACAGCATTATTTAGCATGATGACGGCTCTTCAGCAAATATTTGTTTAGAGGTTACAATGGAGAGCGTCTCATTATATATCTCGAATGGGCTGATGGTACGGGGGTTTGTACCATTAGAAAGAAGAGCGTGGTTTTGAGTTCTTCTAAAAATATGATCGCACATATATCTGGTTGTCACTTTAATGCTAACGTTCATCTTTAGTGCTCTGATTGTATCAGATTTATGTTTTAGTTTGAATCTGTGTCTACGCTTGCATTGTTGCATGTTGTTGAGAACCGGGTCTGGAATCCCATTGGATCTGGAATAATCAGCACTAATCAACACTCGAGGCTAAAGATGAAGGGATGGTAAAAATGAGTTTATTGAATAATCTTAGCTACCTCTGTCTCGATGCTCAGTCGGACTTCATCTGACCAGTTCAGTTTATTTATCCATTGGGAAATTTGTTTTGCACAGATGCCACACATCACACTAACGCAATCACATAACATTCACAAAACAAAGAAATTAAAAGAACATAAATAGTAAAAAATAGAAAGATGGATTTGGATGGATTTGGGTTCCAGTAACCAGCAAGTCAACATCAACATATTCCCCATGTCTACAGATGATTTCACATTGAGAAAGCAGTTGGTATGAGTTCCTAAATCTGCTTGTTCTCGCCCAGTTGCTCTATATCTACAGCCTGATGGGAATCACACACTCTGAGTGTAATGGATGTGATGGACAGTTAACTATCAAATAGGCTTTTTAACAGCACATTCTTTAACCCTCATCCTTTCCCCGGGTCATTTTGACCCGAAACTCATTTTTTAAATTGTTCATCTGAGTGGTCCAAGACCTTATGACTTTTGTCACTCTTGAATCATGAATGCACAAAAATATTGACTGGATTCGAGGAGTTTTGTGGTTGAAATAAAAAATGAACAAATGGAATGCTTCAGTACACATGGAAAAACCTCGAAATGCTAAAAATACCAAAAAATTACAGGGAGTGCAGAATTATTAGGCACGTTGATTTTCTGATCATATTTTTTTTCCAGGCACATTTGACCAATTCCAAACCACAGTAATCCTAATAACTACTATTGATTTAGTATTTAATAATGTATAAGTGATATATAATTGTTCATGAAGGCTGGAAATGAAAATCACCTTATATTCAGGTGTGCAGAATTATTAGGCATGTTTTCTTTTAGAGATAAATTGAGCCAAAAAAGAGATTTAACTCAGACTGAAAAGTCAAAAAGTATTAAATGCCCATGAGAAGGATGCAATACTAATGCAATACTAGACATTGCAGTTAAGGCATGACCATTGGACAGTGAAATGCTTGTTGGGTCAGCAGGGTCAGACAAAAACAGATGGTGAAGAAAAGACACCTGTTAACTGCAAAAGAATGAAGAATTAAGGTGAAGAATTAAGGGCGAAACCATCAGGAACCCTTTAGTCTCCAGCGCCACCATTTTCCAGAGCTGAACCTACCTGGAGTCTCCAGAAGTGCAAGGTGTCAGGATCTCAGAGACTTCAGTTAGGTAAAGAATCCTAAAAAATGACCCCCACTAGATAAGAATCACAAGCTGAAGTGTTGTAAAATACATGAAGAAGGTTTTTTATAGGCTTTATGGACAGATAGGTTGAGAGTGACTCTTAAAGGACCAGCACCACATCCTCTAGCTCCACTGTTTGAAGAATTCATCTTCCAGAATCTGGCAGTACGTTTTGCAGAGATGGACTAAAATGAACTCCCAAAACGTACTGCCAGATTCTGGAAGATGAATTCTTCAAACAGTGGAGCTAGAGGATGTGGTGCTGGTCCTTTAAGAGTCACTCTCAACCTATCTGTCCATAAAGCCTATAAAAAAACCTTCTTCATGTATTTTACAACACTTCAGCTTGTGATTCTTATTTAGTGGGGGTCATTTTTTAGGATTCTTTACCTAACTGAAGTCTCTGAGATCCTGACACCTTCACTTCTGGAGACTCCAGGTAGGTTCAGCTCTGGAAAATGGTGGCGCTGGAGACTAAAGGGTTCCTGATGGTTTCACCCTTAATTCTTCACCTTAATTCTTCATTCTTTTGCAGTTAACAGGTGTCTTTTCTCCGCCACATGTTTTTGTCTGACCCTGCTGACCCAACGAGCATTTCACTGTCCAATGGTCATGCCTTAACTGCAATGTCTAGTATTGCATTAGTATTGCATCCTTCTCATGGGCATTTAATACTTTTTGACTTTTCAGTCTGAGTTAAATCTCTTTTTTGGCTCAATTTATCTGTAAAAGAAAACATGCCTAATAATTCTGCACACCTGAATATAAGGTGATTTTCATTTCCAGCCTTCATGAACAATTATATATCACTTATACATTATTAAATACTAAATCAATAGTAGTTATTAGGATTACTGTGGTTTGGAATTGGTCAAATGTGCCTGGAAAAAAAATATGATCAGAAAATCAACGTGCCTAATAATTCTGCACTCCCTGTATTTTGTTGACGTGTCTGAATGCATTCTGAAGATAAGCTGACTTTAGGACCCAGCGGAACAGCTCATCCGCTCCATATAGAGCTATAAGGCCATCAAAAGTCATGAAATATCATCTTATATTATTATTTTCCCACAAGAGGTCGGCAAAGACTAGCCTGGTCCTACCAGACTTGGAGTTTCAAACTATCTGGATCTGCCATAACAGCTGTGTCATGTGTCATGTGTCATGTGTTCGCCTTAGCCAACTCCTTCACCACTAACAGAGCGAGATGGAAAATCAAACTTTTCCTGAACCCTGTGGGGCCGCAGTGCCACAACAGACCGAATGGCTTCACTCGCATCTTTCCTCCGCCGCCATTACTGAACTACAACTATAGCACACAACATCAACATCATCGTTCTCAGCCACGCCCTCTGTTCACTGATTGGACCAGTTAAAATGTGTTCGGAGAAAACCAGAGACTATACCACAATCCCAGACGGAGTAATGGAGGAGAATGAAGATTGAGCGGAAGTGCGGAGGAGGGCGGAGTCAGGCTAGGCAAAGACACCCAATGTGAGATGTTTAGAGCTGAATTAAAAGGGTTATGCATGAGATTGTGAGTTATTTTGAATTGAAGTTGAAAGAATGTGCTTAAATTACTATTTATTTACTATTTATTGATCAAATCTAGCATTTTTAAGGTAAATTAATTGTTTTTAAAATTGTATTAAAATGTTTTGCAAATATTACCTGCACTCTAAAAAAAAGGTTCTTTATGGCACCAAAAATGGTTCTTCATCGTAATCATAGAGGAACCACTTTTGGTGCTATATGGCACCATATCTTAACATGTTCTGTATGGTAGCGGTGCTATATAGCACCTTAGTCGAAGAACCACTGAAGAACCGTTGAAGAACCGCTGAAGAACCGCTGAAGCACCGCTGAAGAACCGATGAAGAACCGCTGAAGAACCGCTGAAGCACCGCTGAAGAACCGCTGAAGCACCGCTGAAGAACCGATGAAGAACCGCTGAAGAACCGCTGAAGCACCGCTGAAGAACCGCTGAAGAACCGCTGAAGCACCGCTGAAGAACCGATGAAGAACCGCTGAAGCACCGCTGAAGAACCGCTGAAGCACCGCTGAAGAACCGATGAAGAACCGCTGAAGAACCGCTGAAGCACCACTGAAGAACCGCTGAAGAACCGCTGAAGAACCGATGAAGAACCGCTGAAGAACCACTGAAGAACCACTGAAGAACCGATGAAGAACCACTAAAGCACCGCTGAAGAACCGCTGAAGCACCGCTGAAGAACCGATGAAGAACCGCTGAAGAACCGCTGAAGAACCGCTGAAGAACCGCTGAAGAACCACTAAAGCACCGCTGAAGAACCGCTGAAGAACCGCTGAAGAACAGCTGAAGAACCGTTGAAGAACAGCTGAAGAACCACTGAAGAACCGCTGAAGAACCGCTGAAGAACCACTGAAGAACCAAAATTGGTGCTATATAGCACTTAAAAAGGTTCCCCTATGATTACGAGCCTAGAACCTTTTTTCAGAGTGTAGTGTGAACACTCTAAAAAAAAAAAAAGGTTCTATATTGCACCAAAAATGGTTCTTGGCTCGTAATCATAGGGGAACCTTTTTTAGTGCTATATAGCACCAATTTTGGTGCTTCAGTGGTTCTTCAGCGGTTCTTCAAAGGTTCTTCACCGGTTCTTTGACTAAGGTGCTATATAGCACCTCTGAAGAACCGCTGAAGAACCACTGAAGCACCAAAATTGGTGCTATATAGCACTAAAAAAGGTTCCCCTATGATTACGAGCCTTTTTTTTTTAGAGTGAAGGATGAGGGTTAAAATGTCTTGAAGCAATGCCTGTTGAGCTCCAGTCACACTGGAATCTTAATCAGATTAATCAGCTGGTGAAGCCAAACCCGCTCATGGAAATGGTCAAGTGAAGTCAGCTTTATTTATATAGCGCTTTTAACAATGTAGATTGTTTCAAAGCAGCTTTACAGTGTTAAACAGGAAAATAATGCAGCATAATTGTATTCAGCTGTATAGCCATTCTGGAGAAAACGCTGATGTCATCAGTTCATTTCAATTATCATACAGTGACAGTGTGGGCTTAAGAACAGTAATTTAGTTTATATGGTTAATTTAGTTTATTAATTAGATTTATTTGGATATTTAGTTGAAAAATGTAGTGTCTCCAACTGAGCAAGCCAAGCCAGAGGCAAAAGTGGCAAGGAAACCAAAACCCCATCAGGAGCAGAATGGAGGAAAATAAACCTTGGAGAAACCAGGCTCAGTCGGGGGGGCAGTTCTCCTCTGGCCAATCAACAAACAGCGTATGATTATTATTCTGGAAACTTTACAGGTCAGAGGTCATAATAGATCGGAATATTCGAAAGATCGCTGCAACACGCTGGAGACGGGTTTATTGAGGATGATGTGTTGATTTTACAATTATTAAATTGCAATATTCGAACAATCTGAGTCTTCACGCCGGAGACGGGTTTATTGAGATGCCGTGTCGATGAGGCAGTTGCAGGGGGCGTCTAATCACGGTCTCCCAGACACTTCAGGGTCATGTGTTGGTCATGTGTTGGTCATGCGTTGGTCATGCGTTGGTCATGTGTTGGTCATGCGTTGGTCATGTGTTGGTCATGTGTTGGTCATGCGTTGGTCATGCGTTGGTCATGTGTTGGTCATGCGTTGGTCATGTGTTGGTCATGTGTTGGTCATGTGTTGGTCATGTGTTGGTCATGCGTTGGTCATGCGTTGGTCATGTGTTGGTCATGTGTTGGTCATGTGTTGGTCATGTGTTGGTCATGTGTTGGTCATGTGTTGGTCATGTGTTGGTCATGTGTTGGTCATGCGTTGGTCATGCGTTGGTCATGTGTTGGTCATGCGTTGGTCATGTGTTGGTCATGCGTTGGTCATGCGTTGGTCATGTTTTGGTCATGTGTTGGTCATGTGTTGGTCATGCGTTGGTCATGTGTTGGTCATGTGTTGGTCATGTGTTGGTCATGTGTTGGTCATGTGTTGGTCATGTGTTGGTCATGTGTTGATCTTGTGTTGGTGATGTGTTGTTCTTCTCTGGGCGCAGGTCCACCATCTGAACTGGATACGGCCCGGATCCGGCTGACTGCAGTAAACCTCGGGATAAAACAGAGAGACTATCATTAGCGTAGATGCCGTTCTTCTGATGATGTCACGAGTACATCAGGTGCTATGGGAAGTGTTCCCGGTTCCGGCTGACCTAGTTAATGCAGCCTAGCAATCATTTAACTGAAAAAGTGTTTTATGTGTATGCCACAGTAAAGAGATGTGTTTTTAGTCTAGATTTAAACTGACAGAGTGTGTCTGCTTCCCGAACAATGCTAGGAAGAGTTCCAGAGTTTAGGAGCTAAATAGGAAAAGAGTTGATTTGGATATTCTCGGTATGATCATCTGGCCAGAGTTTAGAGAGCGCAGTAGACGTGATGGAGTATAATGTGTTAAGAGCTCGCTCAAGAAATAGAAAGCCGTCGTGTTTACAACCGTGACAATGAACGTGTATCAGGATCTTCCCACTTAACGCTGGGTTTGCAGAAGTATGTGAAGTTTGCAGCGGCATTTGTTGCAGAAAACTTGCAGAACCTTCCTAAATGATGAATTGAATAGATGCACGCCGGTCTGTTGTCATAGGCACACGACTTTACACACAGATGAACATCACGCAGAACATAATGGACTGTGATTGGTTGCTTTACATGTCAGAAGGCCTATTGGGCGGTCCTTGCCCAGTGAACACTTTATGCACTCACTCAATAATGGAATTTTGTTCATTTTTAACCAAAAAAAAGTATTGTAGTGCAGCTTTAAGACATTTCTGGGAGAAGTCTGGTGGATTCATTCGCATTTCTTTTCTTTAGTGCATTTGGATGTGTTCCTCGCTAATAGTGTTGCATACGTGCCTTCAGAAAGAAATCTTGTTTTCTGTATTGTGTGAGAAACACACTAGTTGTGTGGGTGAAGATAGCCTGTGGCCCGGCGTTCGGGGCTTTCATTGGTCATTACTGGAGAAAAAATGCAGCTATGCTCAGCTTGGCATTTAAAGTGGCCTTCAGGAAAACCACAGGCTATGAGAAGAGGAAACAAGCCAGTGGTGTGGGAATAAACCTGGAAAAATAAACCGTCAAAAAGTCTCTCAGGAGAAAAATATCAGTACAGTCAAGTTTACACACACCTTGCAGAAATAAGAGGGATTACAAAAATGGCTTGAACTACTTCTGAATGCAAATAAATGGATTATTAAACTGTGCTATTATACTGTTTGCCCCAAGAATGATGCAGTTCCCGCCTCCACCAGCAGGGGCAGTGCAAACCAGCCAAACCCTGAGCCGCTCCAGTCTCTGTCTGCTTCTGTCCCATCTGATGTCTTTCATTCCAGATCTCTGACTGTATCCCTTCTCTCCAGTGGAGACATATCTGAAGCAGTGTCTTCTTAATGGCCCATCAAATAAATGCATGAAGACCGGCTGGACCTCACAAGATTATGTTAAACTTCAAATCTGACAAATTTACTAAATATTTATGAAACTGCAGCTGTGAGTTAGAAAAGAAAAGTGAAAGCGAACTAGACTCTAAACATATACAGATACAAGCTAGATATGTGCGATACCTTTAGCCAGTAGCGGAATTAGAGTAAAACTAATATAAAGAAAAATAATGTAAACATGCTTCAATAATTATCTGTTTATTAGTTAATTCTACTGATTCAGTAGTTATATTATATTATACATGTAATTATTCTGTAATAAAAGGAAGTGTGAATAAATGTATGCATAATTTTATGTTTATATTATATTTTCCATCCGTCCGTCCATCCATCCGTCCGTCCATCCATCCATCCATCCATCCATCCATCCATCCAAATGCAACTACTATTATTATTATTTTTTAAATTATGAATCGTTCTTTTATTTGGGAGGAATTATAGGGGATTCTCTGCAAACTAACAATTTGTAGGATTTTACTTTAAAAGTTTCTTCTTGTTTTCCTGTCCGGCATGTGCAGGTCACTGGTCTCTGTGTGACGGAGTGTTTTCCTCACTGATGTTCTCTTCAGTTGTCATGGCAGCGGTATGTGTAAATGGCTTCAGCGATAGCCTCAGATGTCCAGGCTCGCTTGCCATTGCATGCCTGACTTTCTTACCAAATGAGACAAAAGCCTGTCAGACATCACTGCTCTTCTGCCTGTGTTATGAGGTTTTAATTAAGGCACTAGAACATTTTTTCCTGCATATTCAGTTTTGAGTCGAGCAGTTGAGATTCAATTGTTGTTGTGCAGAAAAAATATACTTACACTACTTTTTACAAACAATGAATTAGATTTAATTAGACATGCTTTTACTTTTTTTAATATGTTGTTTATAATGAATAGATCAAGGAAAACTAAGAACGTTGATGTCTAACTTTAAAAAAGAATGAGTGGGTTAAAATATGTGTTAAACTATATGATGGGCGGTTTGCCTCACTGAGATGTATTTATCACCAAAGTCAACTATTATAGTTGTCCTCTGGCCCCCCGGCTCCACCTCGGTTCTCTTGTCCCCCGCCTCCACCTCGGTCCTCTGGCCCCCCGGCTCCACCTCGGTCCTCTGGCCCCCCGGCTCCACCTCGGTCCTCTTGTCCCCCGCCTCCACCTCGGTCCTCTGGCCCCCCGGCTCCACCTCGGTCCTCTGGCCCCCCGGCTCCACCTCGGTCCTCTGGCCCCCTGGCTCCACCTCGGTCCTCTGGCCCCCCGGCTCCACCTCGGTCCTCTGGCACCCTGGCTCCACCTCGGTCCTCTGGCCCCCCGGCTCCACCTCGGTCCTCTGGCCCCCCGGCTCCACCTCGGTCCTCTGGCACCCTGGCTCCACCTCGGTCCTCTGGCCCCCTGGCTCCACCTCGGTCCTCTGGCCCCCCGGCTCCACCTCGGTCCTCTGGCCCCCCGGCTCCACCTCGGTCCTCTGGCACCCTGGATCCACCTCGGTCCTCTGGCACCCTGGATCCACCTCGGTCCTCTGGCCCCCCGGCTCCACCTCGGTCCTCTGGCACCCTGGATCCACCTTGGTCCTCTGGCCCCCCTGGATCCACCTCGGTCCTCTGGCCCCCCGGCTCCACCTCGGTCCTCTGGCACCCTGGATCCACCTTGGTCCTCTGGCACCCTGGATCCACCTTGGTCCTCTGGCCCCCTGGATCCACCTCGGTCCTCTGGCACCCTGGCTCCACCTCGGTCCTCTGGCCCCCTGGATCCACCTCGGTCCTCTGGCACCCTGGATCCACCTCGGTCCTCTGGCACCCTGGATCCACCTCGGTCCTCTGGCCCCCCGGCTCCACCTCGGTCTTCTGGCCCCCTGGCTCCACCTCTGTCCTCTGGCCCCCTGGCTCCACCTTGGTCCTCTGGCCCCCCGGCTCCACCTCGGTCCTCTGGCACCCTGGATCCACCTTGGTCCTCTGGCACCCTGGATCCACCTTGGTCCTCTGGCCCCCTGGATCCACCTTGGTCCTCTGGCCCCCCGGCTCCACCTCGGTCTTCTGGCCCCCTGGCTCCACCTCGGTCCTCTGGCCCCCTGGCTCCACCTCGGTCCTCTGGCCCCCTGGCTCCACCTCGGTCCTCTGGCCCCCTGGATCCACCTCGGTCCTCTGGCACCCTGGATCCACCTCGGTCCTCTGGCACCCTGGATCCACCTCGGTCCTCTGGCCCCCCGGCTCCACCTCGGTCCTCTGGCACCCTGGATCAACCTTGGTCCTCTGGCCCCCCTGGATCCACCTCGGTCCTCTGGCCCCCCGGCTCCACCTCGGTCCTCTGGCACCCTGGATCCACCTTGGTCCTCTGGCACCCTGGATCCACCTTGGTCCTCTGGCCCCCTGGATCCACCTTGGTCCTCTGGCCCCCCGGCTCCACCTCGGTGTTCTGGCACCCTGGCTCCACCTCGGTCCTCTGGCCCCCTGGATCCACCTCGGTCCTCTGGCACCCTGGATCCACCTCGGTCCTCTGGCCCCCTGGATCCACCTCGGTCCTCTGGCACCCTGGATCCACCTCGGTCCTCTGGGACCCTGGATCCACCTTGGTCCTCTGGCACCCTGGATCCACCTTGGTCCTCTGGCCCCCCGGCTCCACCTCGGTCCTCTGGCACCCTGGATCCACCTTGGTCCTCTGGCACCCTGGATCCACCTTGGTCCTCTGGCCCCCTGGATCCACCTTGGTCCTCTGGCCCCCTGGATCCACCTTGGTCCTCTGGCCCCCCGGCTCCACCTCGGTCTTCTGGCCCCCTGGCTCCACCTCTGTCCTCTGGCCCCCTGGCTCCACCTTGGTCCTCTGGCCCCCCGGCTCCACCTCGGTCCTCTGGCACCCTGGATCCACCTTGGTCCTCTGGCACCCTGGATCCACCTTGGTCCTCTGGCCCCCTGGATCCACCTTGGTCCTCTGGCCCCCCGGCTCCACCTCGGTCTTCTGGCCCCCTGGCTCCACCTCGGTCCTCTGGCCCCCTGGCTCCACCTCGGTCCTCTGGCCCCCTGGCTCCACCTCGGTCCTCTGGCCCCCTGGCTCCACCTCGGTCCTCTGGCCCCCTGGCTCCACCTCGGTCCTCTGGCCCCCTGGCTCCACCTCGGTCCTCTGGCCCCCTGGCTCCACCTCGGTCCTCTGGCCCCCTGGCTCCACCTCGGTCCTCTGGCCCCCTGGCTCCACCTCGGTCCTCTGGCCCCCTGGCTCCACCTCGGTCCTCTGGCCCCCCGGCTCCACCTCGGTCTTCTGGCCCCCTGGCTCCACCTCGGTCCTCTGGCCCCCTGGCTCCACCTCGGTCCTCTGGCCCCCTGGCTCCACCTCGGTCCTCTGGCCCCCTGGCTCCACCTCGGTCCTCTGGCCCCCTGGCTCCACCTCGGTCCTCTGGCCCCCTGGCTCCACCTCGGTCTTCTGGCACCCTGGCTCCACCTCGGTCCTCTGGCCCCCCGGCTCCACCTCGGTCCTCTGGCCCCCTGGCTCCACCTCGGTCCTCCGCCTTGACCTCCAGGACTGACAGCTGGACAAATGCAAACCAGAAAATACCTGGATAAATCTTTCCATTCCCATTCGTCCAGAGAATAAATGGTGCAGAAATGACGTACCTGTATACAGGAAATGTGGGATGTCAATAAAGAAAATGTATTTGAGATTTTCCTCAAAGGAGCTAGGCGTGCAACACAAGAACAAATAACACAAGTAATAACAAATAAATATCGTTTTTAACTGCTGTTATAGCTCACTTGAACTAGATAACAGTTCTTCTACTAGTGTGGATGAATGTAGTGTGATATTTGCAGGCGAGTAAGATTATCTGCAACTGAACCCCAAGGGCCTGTCCTTTCTCTCTCCTTTTCCACCTGTCCTTATCTTCCCCGTCCTGCTGACCTCTCACGACAGCTTTTGTTTGGATGAACTGCCTCCAAATACAGTCGTTCAGCTCTCATTAATTCTGTTTTGGTCCTTGATGATGATAAGAGATTTCCAGCATGGAGCCCAGCAGAGCTAAGTCTCAGCGTGATGGGGAGATCAGCGTTGAGGATCTGGCTCTTCTGTTTTCAGTCGTGTTTAATTGACTGCACTGAAATATGTCGTTAAATCTAGGCTTGTTCTTCTGGAATGACTGCATTTGTTCCTTTTGCCCTGTAAGGCGTCATATAACATGCGTCATAACCATAAAAATTCATGAAAGGAAAATGAGGCATAATTATTTCATGCAGTTGGGGATAAAAAAACACGGTGGGTAATTGGCAATTAATCCTGTGTTCATCAACCCAAGCTAAAGTTGGGGGTGGAGGTAGAAGATGGAGTCTGGCCCTGTCTCCATGGAAACGAAGGATGCGGACAGATCAAAAAAAGAGTTTCCAGTAGCATTATGTATATATACCATATTCATATCCAAAAAAAAGAGTCAGTCCTATGGACATCTTGCCGGACTGCTTCCGCAATATTACAGCAGAGTGCAATTTTGTTGTAAGAAATGATTTTTTCTGCAATCGTTTCTTTAGCAGATGAAGCTGCTCAAAGACACAGTCAGTATAATAGTGATGAGGGAACTCACTAGCTCTCAGATACACAGGTTATTGCCTGGACTTGCTACCAAACCGGTAAACATCATGATCTGTGAGTTTAGATCTCTTTAATCTATAGTCGGCCCGTTTAATAACACACAGATCCAGTGCTGACACCTGGAGGCACCACATTTAAATATGTGCAAATGTGAACAAGGTTTGAGAGCTGTGGCAGAAGAGCATTATTTTCACAGTGCCTTCGCCTATACAGCACTGCTGACCACCCTGCTGAAAAACCAGCTAAAACCAGTCTACCCTGTTTGGCTGGTCTTAGCTGGTTTAAGCTGGATATAGCTGGTCATCCAGTCTGGCCAAACTGGTGTTCAGCTGGTTTTAGCTGGTTTAAGACAAATGTAGCTGGTCTCCCAATCTGGCCAAGCTTGTGTTCAGCTGGTTTTAGCTGGTTTAAGCTGGATATAGCTGGTCTCTGTCTGGCCAAACTGGTGTTCAGCTGGTCTTAGCTGGTTTAAGCCGGATGTAGCTGGTCTCCCAATTGTCACCCAGTCTGGCCAAGCTGGTGTTTAGCTGGTCTTAACTGGTTTAAGCCGGATGTAGCTGGTCTCTCAGTCTGGCCAAGCTGGTGTTCAGCTGGTCTTAGCTGGTTTAAGCTGGATGTAACTGGTCTCTCAGTCTGGCCAAGCTGGTGTTCAGCTGGTCTTAGCTGGTTTAAGCTGGATGTAACTGGTCTCCCAGTCTGGCCAAGCTGGTGTTCAGCTGGTCTTAGCTGGTTTAAGCTGGATGTAGCTGGTCTCTCAGTCTGGCCAAACTGGTGTTCAGCTGGTCTTAGCTGGTTTAAGCTGGATGTAACTGGTCTCCCAGTCTGGCCAAGCTGGTGTTCAGCTGGTCTTAGCTGGTTTAAGCCGGATGTAGCTGGTCTCTCAGTCTGGCCAAATTGGTGTTCAGCTGGTTTTAGCTGGTTTAAGCCGGATGTAGCTGGTCTCTCAGTCTGGCCAAGCTGGTGTTCAGCTGGTCTTAGCTGGTTTAAGCTGGATGTAACTGGTCTCCCAGTCTGGCCAAACTGGTGTTCAGCTGGTTTTAGCTGGTTTAAGCTGGATGTAGCTGGTCTCTCAGTCTGGCCAAACTGGTGTTCAGCTGGTCTTAGCTGGTTTAAGCTGGATGTAGCTGGTCTCTCAGTCTGGCCAAGCTGGTGTTTAGTTGGTCTTAGCTGGTTTAAGCCGGATGTAGCTGGTCTCCCAGTCTGGCCAAACTGGTGTTCAGCTGGTCTTAGCTGGTTTAAGCCGGATGTAGCTGGTCTCTCAGTCTGGCCAAACTGGTGTTCAGCTGGTTTTAGCTGGTTTAAGCTCGATGTAGCTGGTCTCTCAGTCTGGCCAAACTGGTGTTCAGCTGGTTTTAGCTGGTTTAAGCCGGATGTAGCTGGTCTCTCAGTCTGGCCAAACTGGTGTTTAGTTGGTCTTAGCTGGTTTAAGCCGGATGTAGCTGGTCTCTCAGTCTGGCCAAACTGGTGTTCAGCTGGTCTTAGCTGGTTTAAGCTCGATGTAGCTGGTCTCTCAGTCTGGCCAAACTGGTGTTCAGCTGGTTTTAGCTGGTTTAAGCTCGATGTAGCTGGTCTCTCAGTCTGGCCAAACTGGTGTTCAGCTGGTTTTAGCTGGTTTAAGCCGGATGTAGCTGGTCTCTCAGTCTGGCCAAACTGGTGTTTAGTTGGTCTTAGCTGGTTTAAGCCGGATGTAGCTGGTCTCTCAGTCTGGCCAAACTGGTGTTCAGCTGGTCTTAGCTGGTTTAAGCTCGATGTAGCTGGTCTCTCAGTCTGGCCAAACTGGTGTTCAGCTGGTCTTAGCTGGTTTAAGCCGGATGTAGCTGGTCTCTCAGTCTGGCCAAGCTGGTGTTTAGTTGGTCTTAGCTGGTTTAAGCTCGATGTAACTGGTTTCCCAGTCTGGCCAAACTGGTGTTTAGCTGGTTTAAGCTGTAAAATCAAGAGGCCCGTCCTCTCACAAAAAGTAATGTTAATATGTTCATGGCAATTATCTACAGGGATAGTTCACACAAAAATAAAAATACTCAAGTTGTTCCAAACCTGTATGAGTTTCTTTCTTCTGTTGAATACAAAAGAAGATATTTTGAAGAATATGGTATTTAAAAAAAAAACTTGATGAGCCCCATTGACTCCCAGTCTTTCCCCCAGATCATGAAAGTCAGTGGTGCCTGACAACTGTTCGGTTACAAACATTCTTCAAAATGTTTTTGTGTGAACTATCCCTTTAAGTGAACACAAGTCCTGTGGTAAGTTAAAGTCATGCATCAGTTAAACAGCCAACCCAGATACATGTCATTAACAAACAATTACAGCTTGTGATCATAGTAATATATGCATAATGAGGATAATATTATATCATAACATTATAAGGATAGTACAAGGTAGTTTTGAATATCCATCCATAAAAGAAACTGGAGAAAAAGCAGGAGTCTGTACCAAACCCAGCTTTGAAAAGCAATCAGCAGTGTTTTATCTTCTGCCAGACGTCACACAGCGTTTAAATAACTTCCTCTGTACAGTCAGGTGCTCATTATTCATATCCATATATACACGTTTGTGTTTGCTCATAAGCTGTGCATCTGAACGGTAACCATAGCATTAATGAATATAAATATTTGTGAATCTGAAACTTGCACTGATCAATGTTTCTCTCTGTGTGTGTGTGTGTGTGTTTGTCTTCAGCACCGTCTCTCTCCCACCGATGCTCATGAACAGAGGAAGCGGCTGAAGCAGATGAGTGTGTTCTGGAGCAGCTAGCGCTCAGATGTGCACAGATGTTCTCTGTAGAAGTGCAGCTATAGGACGCGAGGGAATGATGAGAGTCTGCAGAGCTGTGTGTGATGAGCAGAGCTTCCTCTGGTGGTCTGTGGATCAGTGTGTGTTAGGATGGTTTATGGCTGGAGAAGGTCAGTCTGTCGCTGTGACACCGCTGACGCTAATCTCAGCACAGCGCTCGCTCTCCTACACATTAAACTAAAAACATATTCTAAGTGCAGACACACTTCAACAGGGAAAACACGCTCTGTCCCGACTCCCAAATAACCAACCCAATGCTCAAAACTATACAAGGGAACCCGGTGTGAACAACACAAGCAATGTCTTACAGGCCCGATTAGCCTATATATCATTTTTAATTAGAAACGGAAGATTTGGCAGTTTTTCAGCCTTGTAAAGCAGGAGTGCTGGGGTTCTGAATATCAGATGATGCCACATACTTTCAGATTTTATCACATGATCACATGATCTGAGCTCACAGCGCAGGATCTCTGAGGGCGAGTCTGAATCTCTTCTGCTAGTTTAACGACGGGACAAGCGGTCGGAGCGCCGGCTCATGGTCTAAAAGGGTCGTCCCTCGTCTCTTAATGAGTCATGGGTGTGTTTGGGGCATAACATCAATAAACCAATCAGAGCCTCATCTCCCTTTCCCTTTAAAAGCCATGAGAGGATTCACTGTTGACATGAGGAGAGACTGAACGTGTGTGTGTGTGTGTGTGTGTGTGTGTGCTGCTGCACGTCCCTGTGTGTGCAATAATCAGAGTGTGTGTGTGTGCTGCTGCACGTCCCTGTGTGTGTAATAATCAGAGTGTGTGTGTGTGTGTGTGCTGCTGCACGTCCCTGTGTGTGTGTGTGTGTGTGTGTGTGTGTGTGCTGCTGCATGTCCCTGTGTGTGTAATAATCAGAGTGTGTGTGTGTGTGTGTGTGTGTGTGTGTGCTGCTGCACGTCCCTGTGTGTGTAATAATCAGAGTGTGTGTGTGTGTGTGTGTGTGTGTGCTGCACGTCCCTGTGTGTGCGTGTGTGTGCTGCTGCACGTCCCTGTGTGTGTAATAATCAGAGTGTGTGTGTGTGCTGTTACACGTCCCTGTGTGTGTAATAATCAGAGTGTGTGTGTGTGTGTGTGTGTGTGTGCTGCTGCACGTCCCTGTGTGTGTAATAATCAGAGTGTGTGTGTGTGTGTGTGTGTGCTGCTGCACGTCCCTGTGTGTGTAATAATCAGAGTGTGTGTGTGTGTGCTGCTGCACGTCCCTGTGTGTGTGTGTGTGTGTGTGTGTGTGTGCTGCTGCACGTCCCTGTGTGTGTAATAATCAGAGTGTGTGTGTGTGTGCTGCTGCACGTCCCTGTGTGTGTGTGTGTGTGCTGCTGCATGTCCCTGTGTGTGTAATAATCAGAGTGTGTGTGTGTGTGCTGCTGCACGTCCCTGTGTGTGTGTGTGTGTGTGTGTGTGTGTGCTGCTGCATGTCCCTGTGTGTGTAATAATCAGAGTGTGTGTGTGTGTGCTGCTGCACGTCCCTGTGTGTGTAATAATCAGAGTGTGTGTGTGTGTGTGTGCTGCTGCGAGTCCCTGTGTGTGTAATAATCAGAGTGTGTGTGTGTGTGCTGCTGCACGTCCCTGTGTGTGTAATAATCAGAGTGTGTGTGTGTGTGCTGCTGCACGTCCCTGTGTGTGTAATAATCAGAGTGTGTGTGTGTGTGTGTGCTGCTGCACGTCCCTGTGTGTGTGTGTGTGTGTGCTGCTGCACGTCCCTGTGTGTGTAATAATCAGAGTGTGTGTGTGTGTGTGCTGCTGCACGTCCCTGTGTGTGTGTGTGTGTGTGTGTGTGTGTGTGCTGCTGCATGTCCCTGTGTGTGTGTGTGTGTGTGTGTGTGTGTGTGCTGCTGCACGTCCCTGTGTGTGTAATAATCAGAGTGTGTGTGTGTGTGTGCTGCTGCACGTCCCTGTGTGTGTGTGTGTGTGTGTGTGTGTGCTGCTGCACGTCCCTGTGTGTGTAATAATCAGAGTGTGTGTGTGTGTGTGTGTGTGTGTGTGTGTGTGCTGCTGCACGTCCCTGTGTGTGTAATAATCAGAGTGTGTGTGTGTGTGCTGCTGCAAGTCCCTGTGTGTGTGTGTGTGTGTGCTGCACGTCCCTGTGTGTGTGTGTGTGTGTGTGTGTGTGTGTGTGTGTGTGTGTGTGCTGCTGCATGTCCCTGTGTGTGTGTGTGTGTGTGTGTGTGTGTGCTGCTGCACGTCCCTGTGTGTGTGTGTGTGTGTGTGTGTGTGTGTGCTGCTGCACGTCCCTGTGTGTGTAATAATTCGAGTGTGTGTGTGTGTGTGTGTGTGTGTGTGCGCTGCGCGTCCGTGTGTGTAATAATCAGAGTGTGTGTGTGTGTGTGCTGCTGTGTCCCTGTGTGTGTAATAATCAGAGTGTGTGTGTGTGTGCTGCTGTGTCCCTGTGTGTGTAATAATCAGAGTGTGTGTGTGTGTGTGCTGCTGCACGTCCCTGTGTGTGTGTGTGTGTGTGTGTGTGTGTGTTGTGCTCCTCCTATAGGCTCATATCACTTAGCCTGGGAAAACCCAGACAACTTCCGGCAAATTTAGATTTGCTCTGCAAGTAGTCTGGCAAAGAGCCCATTCAAACCCATTTCTAAACCCTAGAAATCGCGGCACCAATCAGAAACGTTGGGGCGGCTTTACGCGATGACGACAGCGCAGCGACGGTGAAGCAGATTTGCAGCCGAGGAGCATCGTTCGAATCAGCTATCACGTCTGTTTTAAGCGATTTAAACTTTTCCTTTTCGTTAAAACCCGAGCAAAGAACAACACTTGAAGCCTTCATATCTAAAAAAGATGTTATCACTGGATTCGGCAGAAGTCTGATACCAGCTTGGCCCTTTGGTGGCTAAACGAATGGGTCTTAGCGAGAGCCCTCTGGTAGTGTTAATGTTTCACAAAATATAGTTTTAAGTCCTTTTCAGGCGAGATTGTAGTTGTTTAAAGCTCAAATGTGTGGTTTATTTATAAAGAGAGTGGTTAAACATCAGATATGATTCGTCTCGTCTTGTGTAGATCTAACGGCTGATCTTTGCTCTCATTAATCTATCATTTGTTCCCTGACAGATCGTTTTGTCTGAGGGCAAAGTGAAGTTTCATAACTTTATATTTGTAAGCTATGAAACTTTACCGTTGTAGTCTCCTAGCGCTGACTTTCTTTGACTGAATTACTTTATTTATTGTATAGCTTCTTATACCTTTTACTTATACTTTTATAATTGCTATTGATCACACATAAACTGACATTTAACAAAAAGAGGCTGGGTTGTGTTTTATGTCATATTTCATTTATTACCGTGATAATCATAGCCTATATAATGACACATTAATGTGTGTTTTTTTTAAATGTAAACGAAAAGGCAGGGTTTTTTATATTTCGTTTTGTTATAAACATGCATTGAAGATATGCATTGCCTGCACTACATTTGTGTGGCTATAATATGTTAAAAAAAATGTTTTAATGAAAATTAAAAGAGGTAGAGTGGTGTTTTATCATATATTTCGTTTTATTTTAGCCTAAAATATACAAATATATACTGAGTGATACTGTCAAGAACGCTGTTTGTCCATTAGCAGAGGACCGGACTAGTGTCCTCCCGTCCTCGGGAGTTCGTTCTCCGGAGTCAAACTTGGTAAGTCACGGACGCAAGTCAGAAGTTCGCGTACGAAATATGTCATAAAACACCACTGCCTCATTTCATAAAAAATAAAATAAAGTTACTACTGAGAATGGTCTGGTTTTAACCAGGCTACATATTAATAACACACTCTTTAAATAACACACAAATACTGCACGATTGACTTTAGAGCAGGTGTGTGTGTGTGTGTGTGTGTGTGTGTGTGTGTGTGTGTGTGTGTGTGTGTGTGTGTGACTTTAGAGCAGGTGTGTGTGTGTGTGTGTGTGTGTGTGTGTGTGTGTGTGTGTGTGTGTGTGTGTGTGTGTGTGTGTGTGTGTGTGTGTGTGTGTGTGTGTGTGTGTGTGTGTGTGTGTGTGTGTGTGTGTGTGTGTGTGTGTGTGTGTGTGTGTGAGAGACTGTAGAGCAGGTGTGTGTTGGTCAATGGTCAGTGTTTTCAGTTCCTCCAATAGCAGCTCCAGCAATGCTCCTGATCACACCTGGTGTTCAGACCAGAGGCTCATGGGGGAACAGATGAGCAGAGCATTTGAGATTTAAACAAAACACCTGTTTCATGATGGGTGTATGAAAGTCATAAACACGTCACATTGCGCCGGGTGTATGACTTTCACATCACACAAATAAATCTCACACCAAATAGTGACAATGCAAAATAAAAACGCCAGAATTGAATGGAATGAATTAGGCTGAATTTGACGATATGAATTGTTTGGTCCTCAAAACCTCAACCCAGACAGCAACACAGTGTCGGCCCCGATCCGGCCCCCAGCGCGAATCCACATGTTCCAGATGTGGCCGGATCACGATGTTGCTGTCGGGGAAACATGTGCAAAATCCAACGCTATCTCCCGACCAATTCGTGCGTATTTTCCGAGGTGGCTAATTGACCTATCGGTAAGCCCCGCCCCCCTTAGTTACTGTTGCTAACTCGGACAAACAAACGGAGTTGCTATATCTTACAATGACAGCTGTCAGTGTGAAACCTTATCCTGAGATGTTTTTGGACACAGATTGTAGCGTATATCCCGTCTGAATGATGGCCAAACTTTACTGATGGTTTATCAAGTTTATTATGTCCTTTTTCAATCCAAAAAATCATCGTAAGAGCTGAACAAACAAAGCAGAAGAAGTGCGCATTAACGTCTCATTCACAAACTCTCTCTCTCTCCGTTGCATTACCATTAACACACACAGCAAACTACACAAACACACTCATATAAATAACAGTAAACAAACATATACACAGACCGTATGACTTTCGGGGGGGGCAGTTAATAACTGGTAAACTTTGTATCTGCAAAACAACTCCGATAAACTGCGTGCGAGCTCTTCATTTCACTAACTGTAGACTATAATACCCATCAAAATAGGAGATAATGTAGACCTTAAACATATCTAAAATTAAATTAATTTACATATAACCAGTTTAATATGGAGAGGCACTGGAATGTAGACCTTCGTGTTTTTGACCTACAGTGTTACATGATGTGAGAACAGTTAGTTATTACAGTTGTATGTTAGCAGGGACTTTAATCGTAATTTAACGAGAGTTTGACAAACAGAAAATCCTCTCAGGATATCTGGAGTCAGTGTTGCAGTGCCTCAGGCACGACATTTTAGCATTTGTGTAGCATAAACACCATCAAACCGATGACAGCTTCGGATTTTCCAATGTTTCTCTATGACACTGAAACCTGAAGATGTCCGAGTTCCGGTCCCAGCGCAACTGATACTCAACTGCCATTGGCTCATCGGCGTTCGAGGGGAGGGGCTTACCGATCAATTCCAACGAATTTGTATGTTTTGTCTAAACCCCAGTGACGGGTAGGATTAGGGGCGGGGTTTGAGGTCGGTCATTCGTACAAATTCATACAAACTCATCAAATACGTTTTAGCAATTCGTACAAGTAAGGTCGTACAAATTCGTACGAATTAGCCACCTTGTAAAATATGTACGAATTGCCGTGAGATCGGTTTGGCAAAATCTCACAAAATGCGCATCCCTGACATGATTGTGAGTGTGATATTGCTTTTATTCAAACCTTTAATAAACAAGGAGTTCGTATTATATTTTAATCACAATATTGCCAGCTACTTCCTCTCTATTTGCTCCTCCAGTGGAAATGTCCAAGCGATGTCAAAGTGGAATCGAGCGGTTGAGTGGATGATTATAGAGAGTCGCCATCTACTGGTGCAGTGATCTCCCATCACTAAAATATGCTGGACTACATTACAAAACAATACCTGGAGAAACAGCTGTTCATTCTGGACGTGTGTTTGAGCTAACTAGCACTGCTGTAATTCACACACTGCTCATAGAATGGCTCTTATTTTTAGAAATGTTCATTTCTGTTGTGCTCCCGGTTATTGGGACTTGTGGCATTGTTTATGGTGTCATGGCAAAGTGTGTCTGAAATGACTGTAATACGGATCCTGTCCTCCGGCACACATTCACTGTGTAGACAATGCTCTGATACACACATAATAACAGCATTGGGTTGCCACGGGTTACAGCCTCCGCTTTTCTGCCAGGGCAATTATTGTATTCTTAAAGTGCTTCTCCTTCTCTCTGTTAAATCCGATGTGTTTTTCTCATTCTTAAACAATCGGAGACAAACACGATCAAGCTGTCAAGGGACTTGCAAAACAAATGAACCTCCTTTTCCCAATCTCGAGTCCTATTCTGAGTTGAATGCGCATCTGTTGTTTTGAGATCTACATCTACAAGCTGTGTTCGTCTGATTTATTGTGCTGTAAATGAGAGACTCATGGTGTGTGTGTGGAGGATATTACATGTCTTGATTAATGCTCACGCTCACTCTTTAGTGATGTTGTCTGTAGCACAGATGAAGAAGGTGTTTAACAGGTTTTTAACTGGCACAGATTGAGCTGTGGGTCTGTTTAATCCTCTTAACCCTTTGGAGAATAGTCATGAAAATGCACTCTCCAAACTTAAAGGGCTGTAATTCAAGAATGCTTTGGAGTATTAAACTAAATGTGGTCTTGTTTTAAAGAAGACACTCAGCAGATTTCAAAATATGAAAGTATGAAAAAGTTATGGAAGTTTAAATTGACTGTAAATGAAAAATACTGTACTAAATATTTTTTATTTTATATAAAATACATATTTTATTTAAAAAAATTACTATAAAATTACTATAAAAACAAAGCCATATGTCTAACCAAATTTAAAGTTGATATCACAAAAATGAAAGTCCCCATGAGATTTTGTTTAGGCGCTGTACCAAAAATAGCCACCGGGTGACATTCCATTGATCATTAAAAAAAAAAAAAAGCATTTTCCTGTAAATTTCTGTCCAAATATCATTCCCATCCCAAAACAGTCACCAAATTTGGAACCTTGAGACTCAGACCTTTCCGACGATATGTGATTTGTCAAGATTAGAAAAGATTTTGATTATAAAGCAATTTTTGTAATATGAAACATGACCCCGCCCACTAGGGGGAGGAGCCCGGTAGAAGAATTTAGAGTGCCGTTTCCATGGTAACGCAACGTCGGATTTCAAAACCGCTTTCACAGGATGAATTTTGATTTCGTAAAGCTTTCGAATGATACCTAATTTATGATAATTGCTAAAATATTTGATACGAAAAAAAAAGCGATCAAAAAAAGATGGCGTCCCACCAGTTAAGGGGTGAAATACTGTGTGTGATTAAGCTTTGGGTCATGTACTTGGACTGGGGAAGATCCTCACGAAGCTGGCCAATATATTGAGATGATATATTGCATGTTACACTAAAAGGCTCCTTTTTTGTACAGATTACGGTGATATTTGATCAATAGTGTTCATAAACATAGAGGGGAAGAAGAGGATGTAAACACTCATTAAAATTCCTGCAACATTCCCGTGGCTTTTAAAGGAGGATCCTGGGAGAACGGAGGAAGAGTGGAGCCGAGAATCACACATTTAGTCCTCTTTACACTCAGTCATTACACACATGCGGTTTTAAAACCAATTTCCCCTCATTACAGGCAGCTGTTTCAATCAGTGTGAAGATACACTCCGCTTTCATCATGCCCGAGGTGAGAGCGCTGTCTGGAGAGAGTCTGAAGGGGAAAGAGAGAACGTCTGACAAAGAGGATAGAGAGAGAGAGAGAGAGAGAGAGAGAGAGAGAGAGAGAGAGAGAGAGAGAGAGAGAGAGAGAGAGAGAGAGAGAGAGAGAGAGAGAGAGAGAGAGAGAGAGAGAGAGAGAGAGAGAGAGAGAGAGAGAGAGAGAGAGAGAGAGAGAGAGAGAGAGAGAGAGAGAGAGAGAGAGAGAGAGAGAGAGAGAGAGAGAGAGAGAGGAAAACTCTTGTGCTGTACATGGAGAACAATCAATTAAATAGGAATAATTAATGATAATAAGATGATGAAGAAACACTAAATATAATAATAAAAAAAACCAATATATTGAGTTGTTATATTTGAAGTTAAAAGTCATACTTGCTATGATGTTTTTTAAATCATGTACACTCTAAAAAATGCTGGGTAAAAACAACCCAAGTTGGGTTGAAAATGGACTAACCCAGCTATTGGGTTGTTTTAACCCAGCGGTTGGGTTAAATGTTTGCTTAAAACAACCCAATTTATGGGTTAAAACAACCCAATCGCTGGGTTAGTCCATTTTCAACCCAACTTGGGTTGTTTTTACCCAGCATTTTTTAGAGTTTACTGATTCAACCACAAGGGGGCGTAAGGGTGTTGTTGGCGTGTTAACTCGTTTCACTAATTTCATATAAGATCATGTCAGTCTGTCTACTTTAAGTTGTTAAAGGGGTCATGAACTGCATTGTTTATGTTTCATGTGGTGCACTTCTAATGTTAGTATGATTTTTACATCAAAAATTTACTTTTTTCTTAACCTGATTTTAAGGAAAGTCTACTGTGAGACTTCAGTGTAAACGCCCACTGCTGTGATTGGCAACTGTGAGACTTCAGTGTAAACGCCCACTGCTGTGATTGGCTACTGTGAGATTTCAGTGTAAACGCCCACTGCTGTGATTGGCTACTGTGAGACTTCAGTGTAAACGCCCACTGCTGTGATTGGCTGCTGTTAGACTTCAGTGTAAACGCCCACTGCTGTGATTGGCTACTGTGAGATTTCAGTGTAAACGCCCACTGCTGTGATTGGCTACTGTGAGACTTCAGTGTAAACGCCCACTGCTGTGATTGGCTGCTGTTAGACTTCAGTGTAAACGCCCACTGCTGTGATTGGCTGCTGTTAGACTTCAGTGTAAACGCCCACTGCTGTGATTGGCTGCGGTTAGACTTCAGTGTAAACGCCCACTGCTGTGATTGGCTGCTGTTAGACTTCAGTGTAAACGCCCACTGCTGTGATTGGCTGCGGTTAGACTTCAGTGTAAACGCCCACTGCTGTGATTGGCTGCTGTGAGACTTCAGTGTAAATGCCCACTGCTGTGATTGGCTGCTGTTAGACTTCAGTGTAAACGCCCACTGCTGTGATTGGCTGCGGTTAGACTTCAGTGTAAACGCCCACTGCTGTGATTGGCTGCGGTTAGACTTCAGTGTAAACGCCCACTGCTGTGATTGGCTGCTGTTAGACTTCAGTGTAAACGCCCACTGCTGTGATTGGCTGCGGTTAGACTTCAGTGTAAACGCCCACTGCTGTGATTGGCTGCTGTGAGACTTCAGTGTAAATGCCCACTGCTGTGATTGGCTGCGGTTAGACTTCAGTGTAAACGCCCACTGCTGTGATTGGCTGCTGTTAGACTTCAGTGTAAACGCCCACTGCTGTGATTGGCTGCGGTTAGACTTCAGTGTAAACGCCCACTGCTGTGATTGGCTGCTGTGAGACTTCAGTGTAAATGCCCACTGCTGTGATTGGCTGCTGTTAGACTTCAGTGTAAACGCCCACTGCTGTGATTGGCTGCGGTTAGACTTCAGTGTAAACGCCCACTGCTGTGATTGGCTGCGGTTAGACTTCAGTGTAAACGCCCACTGCTGTGATTGGCTGCTGTGAGACTTCAGTGTAAATGCCCACTGCTGTGATTGGCTGCTGTTAGACTTCAGTGTAAACGCCCACTGCTGTGATTGGCTGCGGTTAGACTTCAGTGTAAACGCCCACTGCTGTGATTGGCTGCTGTGAGACTTCAGTGTAAATGCCCACTGCTGTGATTGGCGGGGCATCTCACTAACACTCCAGTGGGCGTGGTATCTCACTAACACTCCAGTGGGCGGGGCATCTCACTAACACTCCAGTGGGCGGGGCATCTCACTAACACTCCAGTGGGCGTGGTATCTCACTAACACTCCAGTGGGCGGGGCATCTCACTAACACTCCAGTGGGCGGGGCCAGAGTTGTGATGATGAAGTGGGCGTTGATCTTCTTCTGCAGAGGCGCTCTTTCTCCATCTATTACAGGCTCATGCGCAACTGGCGAGTAACACTGTTTCAAGACCTTGTAAATAAACGTTGAAATGTATTTAGTCTGTGTGGTGAGTGCTGGGGCAGCTGACAGAACCAGCTGTCTTAAGTCCTGGCTCTTTTGTTCTTGTTAATACATGTTTGATGCTACGCCTCTACTGCCCCGAGACACAAAGGGGACGTACCAGTATGTTTGTATGGGGCGCCGTTTGTAAAGCGGCTCACGCTGAAAATAACAGCAACATTTTGACACATTTAGCTTCAAACAATGTTTAAAAAACTGGTATGAATTTTTGGCGGTCACTTTTTTAGCACATTTACAACAATATTTGTCAACTTAGAGATATTTTAAATAGTTAAATCTAAATGTTAAATCTAAATCTAAATGTTAAATCTAAATCTAAATGTTAAATCTAAATCTAAATCTAAATGTTGAATCTAAATCTAAATGCTAAATCTAAATGTTAAATCTAAACGTTAAATCTAAATGTTACATCTAAATCTAAATGTTAAATCTAAATGTTAAATCTAAATGTTAAATCTAAATATAAATGTTGAATCTAAATTTTTCGGGTGAAACTAAATATTTAACTAATATGCAAATTCAGAATGCAGATAACCGGTTTTAACATTTAGATTTAACATTTAGATTTTACATTTAGATTTTACATTTAGATTTAGATGTAACATTTAGATTTAACGTTTAGATTTAACATTTAGATTTAGCATTTAGATTTAGATTTAACATTTAGATTTAGATTTAACATTTAGATTTAGATTTAACATTTAGATTTAACATTTAGATTTAGATTTAACATTTAGATTTAGATTTAACATTTAGATTTAACAATTAACATTTAGATTTAACATTTAACATTTAGATTTAACTATTTAAAATATCTCTAAGTTGACAAATATTGTTGTAAATGTGCTAAAAAAGTGACCGCCAAAAATTCATACCAGTTTTTTAAACATTGTTTGAAGCTAAATGTGTCAAAATGTTGCTGTTATTTTCAGCGTGAGCCGCTTTACAAACGGCGCCCCATATGTTTGTGCGTGCATAATATGCTCAGAATCCATAAGAAACCCGCTCAGACAAGAGCGCTTTCAGCTTGAAATATTTACACAGTTATAAAATATTGAAACAGTATGGGCTGATAGGGATTCATATTCTCCGCTGAGTTCTGGATCTTCTGTCTGCGTTGGGGATTTTCGGCGTTTGAAATATTATTTGGGTCAGTCCACATCAAATCAAACAAATTTCAGAAACTTCCCCGGCGAAATTTTTTTATTTTGTTAATTTTTTTCTGTAAAAAGACAAACATAAATAGTGATGAAAGCCAACATTTTAAATGTAAAGAATGTGTATTGACGATGTGTAGTAATCCTTGTTCTGTAGAGGAGGGTTAAAATTACAGTTTGAGATCTGGAGCCAAATCACAGGCGTGTAAACATGACTTTAGAAAGATGGCAGCATCTTTATTTTATTGTCACACAGAGATTGGTAGATCTATTAGTGAAATCTGTTGACTTTATCAATCTGTGTGTCATTATATGCCAACGGTGAGCGCTCAAACATGGGGAATAAGCACTTCTGCTGTGTTTTGTCTCAAGTTTGCATGCCTGTAACTCCAGAAGTATTAAAGATATCTCAATATCCTTTTAGATTCTGGTTCTTGACTAACTTTTCTTTTGGTGTTTTAATTTTAAAGACCCTCAAAGGTTCAGTCCCAGAGATATGGAGATCCTAACGCGGCTCCATGAGTAAATTGAAAACATTTTCAGTTCAAAAAACCAAATGTGGGTCTCTTTGCACACAGCTGATAGTTTTTCTTTTAAAGAGGAATATCTGAACAACAAATAATGTTGAGACTAGAAATGTATCTATTTTTTTTTTAAATCAACACAATTGCATAGAATATACCTGTATCCGTGCCATAAATATTATTTTTCCAAAGTTTGCATGCCTGTAACTCTAAAAGTGTTAAAGATATCTTAACATCCTTCTAGATTCTCATTCTTAATAAACTTTTCTTTTGAAATCTTCATTTTCCAGGCCCTATGTGGTTCAGTCACATAGATATGGGGGTCTCAATGCGGCTCCATGTTCAATTTCTTGAATTGTACCCATTTTCAATGGTCAGAAACCAAATGTGGTTCTCTTTGCACACAGCTGATACTGATTGTATTTAAAGAGGAATGTCTAATATTTGGAAGAAGGGATTTTGTTCATGAAGATTCTGGAGCTACCAAGAGTTCAAATATCCACTAACATAACACATTAATGCATTGCGATTCCAATACCTATACTACTGAATCATACAGGGCCTTAAAAATCAAGATTTCAAAAGAAAATTGTATTAAGGATTAGAATCTAGAAAGATGTGAAGATATCTTTAATAGTTTGAGTTACAGGCACACAAACTTTGGAAAAGGAATATTTATGGCACTCATTCAAGTATATTCTATGCAATTGAGTTGATAGAAAAAAACGAGATGTATTTCTAGTCTCAACATTATTTGTTGTTCAGATATTTCTCTTTAAAAGAAATAGTATCAGCTGTGTGCAAAGAGACCCACATTTGTTTTTTTTAACTGAAAATGTGTACAATTTACTCATGGAGCCGTGTTAGGATCTCCATATCTCTGGGACTGAACCATTGAAAAAAGTTAGCCAAAAGAAAAGTTAGTCAAGAACCAGAATCTAAAAGGATATTGAGATATCTTTAATACTTCTGGAGTTACAGTCATGCAAACTTGAGTCAAAACACAGCAGAAGTGCTTATTCCCCATGTTTGAGCGCTCACCGTTGGCATATAATGACACACAGATTGATAAAGTCAACAGATTTCACTAATAGATCTACCAATCTCTGTGTGACAATAAAATAATGATGCAAATAATTTTTACCCCCCTCTAATTTGGCTCCAAATCGATTATAAATTGGATAATTTTGTAAATTACTCAGTAAATACTCATTCATGATATGTAATATTTTGCCTTTCTTCTTCATTTAAGTATTTATTTCACCAGAAAACAATGATCGACATAAAAAAATGTAGCCGCCGACCCTTGCTTGAGTTGACACGGAAAGACCCTATTATGATTCAGGACAAAAATATGATCTTAGACATGTGTAATTAAGTGCTGTCGTGTAACTGGGACAAAATATTGCCCTTGCTCTGGTGTTCAAAAAACATAAATACTGTAAAAGAGGTGTTTGGATGAAAATATTACACACTGATTAGCTGCTTTGTTATGAGATTTCAATGCTCAATGGTGACAATTTATGCATTTTTTTCAACAAAAGGTATTTTCTGTAATATGTGAAAGTACATTCATCTCAAAGTGATGAAAGGAAAGGAATTTCATGCACACAGGTTTACAATTTTGAGCTAACTTGGAAATTCCATGCGTACCAGAAGTGGGCCTGATCTGGGCCGACACTATTGTCTGGCCGTCCATCTTCATAGCTTTAGACTCGTTTGTCCAATATGTAAAGATATCTCAACCATACTAGTAATGAATAGTGTAAAGGAGAGTGTTTGAGTCAGTCCAGATGTCGAGTGTTCCTCTGCAGCTGCAGTGTCCACTGTGAGGGCGTTTGACGTCACTCTGCTGACTGGCAGGGGTCCTTGTGTTGCTATGGTGAGATCCTGTTAGCCCAGTCTCAGCGGGTGTCGGTACAGGACCTTAATGAGGCACGCAAGCAAACAAAGGTTCTTCTCTCCAAGAGACACGTCTAATTATCTCTGCTATAGAAGTTAAAATAGAGAACACGTCAAAGGAATGCTAATGAAATTATTTTTTCATAAGCTCATTATTAATTAATTTCTTGCTGTCACATTTGGCTGTAAAGGGGTTGATGATACATGGCATATGATAATAAATTGTTTTTTTTTGACACAGCAATAAAATAAAGGCACTAAATAAGCTACAAAATCGAAGTGTCTGTAATAATCGTACTTTGAATATGACGTCTGTAATTCAGCGTGGCGGGGGTTAGTTGAGCTCCAGTGCAGGTCCTGGAAAACCCAAATCCTGCACATTATTAGGCCCCGTTTACACCTGATACTGAGATGCGTTTGGGGGATCGGACCAGAAGTAGACGAGGGTTTACACCTGGTCTCTTTTGTCCACTTTCAGTCTCTTCTGTCCTGATTTCTTCGAGGGGAGGGTCTATGGGCGAGTTAATGTATGGGCTCACGCAATTTACATATGAACATCTGTCAAGTCCTCGTGGTCAGTGAGAAGCCTGGGTGTGCTCTTTCATACCAATCTTTCATTTGAAAGCCAGGTTTCTAACATCTGTAAAGCTGTATTCTTCCATCTTAATCACATATATCTAAACTACGACATATGCTCTCAATGACAGTGAGTTGATGTGTTGATGAGCTGTAGATTATTGTAATGCTCTACTGGGTGGTTGCCCTGCTCGCTTAATAAATAAACTCCAGCTGGTCCAAAACGCAGCAGCTCGAGTTCTTACTAGAACCAGGAAGTGTGACCATATTAGCCCAGTTCTGTCAACACTGCACTGGCTGCCTATTAAACATCACACACATTTTAAAATCTTACTTATTACTTACAAAGCACTAAATGGTTTATCTCCAGTACTTGAGCGAGCTCTTAACACATTATACTCCATCACGTCTACTGCGCTCTCTAAACTCTGGCCAGTTGATAAAGATGCTTTGAAACAATCTATATTGTAAAAAGCGCTATATACAGTCCCTCCAGAAAAACGTGATTATGCGATCGCATAATTCAATGCATAATCAGCCAAAGTCCGCATATTTATGCAGGGGCCGCATTTTTTCAAATACGCCGCACTTTCGCCGCATAAATTGCTGTGCAAAATCCGTGTGCAAAATATGCAGGGCTTGAAAAAGTTGCAAAAAAGTCACATATATCTTAGCAGAAAGTTGAAAAATGTTGCGTTTACTTCACACAAGAGCAGCCATTTCCCCCTATTGCCATGGGAACGTTATGAAGTGATGTAATTACGCAACGTGAACATCATCGAAAAGCAACTTTACAGTTGTAAGATTTAACTTTTTTGTTAAATCATGTTTCAAAAACCTTACAATTGTAAGTATATTAGTAGTATGTAAATTTACATTACAGTAAGAGATTGCTGTTTTGTATAGCTACCTCTGTAAAACAGGAAGCACACATTTTATTTATAAATTTTTTCAGAAGTTGTAGTATATTCCTTTTGTAAAGCTACAGAACTTGTTTGAATCAATGTTTTGTAAGTTTGAGCCATGTGTTTATTAAGGTCTGAAATAAAACAAGATGAGAACTGAGATATTCCCAGCCCTTTCTGTGATGTATATGCTTGCGTATCTTAGGAAATAATAAGAAATGACTCTTTACATTAAGGTAGTATAGTGAGAACAGGGTGTTGGGGAATCACTTTTTTTCTCTTTTTCTCAGTTTTTGCAAGTTCCTGCAATTTCATAGCATAAAATTTGCATAAATATCCCCCATATTCCATCGCATTTTTAAAGAAAACGTGCAGCAAAAGGATTTTTGCCTGCATTTTTCTGGAAGGACTGTATATAAATGAAGGTGACTTGACTTGATGAACGCGACCGAAGACGACGGAAAAACACAGAGCTTCATTTCTGCTCTGACAGTCGTAAGACCAGCCGAACGCTGCGAGTGTGTGTTAGAAATCAGGAATGGAGAGAGAACATTGTGCTTGGGACGTTTCTCATCTTCAAACCAAATTTGGGTCTCCAGCACTTGACCACATGAGCGTTTACACTACGAAAGCAATCCGGTCTGGAAGTGGACGAAAGTGGACAAGCTCAAACCGCTTCAGACCCTGTTTACACCTTTAGTGTCGTCCACTTGTGATCAAATCAACCGAAGCGAATCTTAACAGCAGGTGTGAACAGAGCCTTAGATGTTTCATTTCAGTGTCCAATAATGGACACGTACAACACGAGCAGTCCAGGGTCGCTCTCTGTGTACAGTTGGTGTTAGAATGTAGAATCCGTGAATATAACCCAAACTGCAGCATAGTTTCGGCCCAGATCCGGCCCACATCTAGTTTGTGTGGAATCCACCTGTACCAGATGTGGCCCGGATCTGGGCCGGCACGGCTGTCTGGGAACCTTGTTGTTATTACAGATCCAAAAAGCATGTTGAATATTCATGCAGTATTGACTGTGAACTTGTAACAGCACACTAAGGGTGCGTTCACACTTGTAGTTCGGTTCGTTTGGTTCGGACCAAAAAAAAAAAAAAAAAACATATAGTCCTGGTCCGCTTAGTGTTCACACATTGGCATTTTTAACAGCCAACCTAAAGTTCCCGAACCAAAGGCATAGGGATATGCTCACAACCTGATTGGTCGGCTTTTATGACGTATATTTCACAACTTGCTTACCGAACATTCAGAGCAATGCTGTGCTGATTAAACGCCATCATTTCATGCGTGTACATATGGTTTTATTTTGACCAGCTGAGAACTCACGAAGAGCTCATCAAATGCTCAACACATTCAGAACCGCAGCAGGATTTCCTCCGGTGTGCAGAAACGCAGATCTGCTTCTATTGATGAGGCTCTTCAACTCCTCGCTGCTCCTCGTTTGCCCTCTACTCATACACCGATCTTTCTGCGTCGTCCAATCAGCTGACTTGTAGCGTTGCATCTTGTGACATCACATCCTGTTTTTGGTTCATTCATGTCTTTGGTCCGTGTTGCGTTCATATATCAGTGGAACCGCACCAGAGCTGGTTTGGAAGCGGACTGAGACCCGTCTCTTCAGCGTCTCGCTCCGCTTGTTTGGTGCTCTAGGGTTGGGATGGCAGCTTCACATGTGTTCAGATGAGCCGCACTAACCCAGCGATCACACCAGGGCTCGCTTTAATCCAACCAAACATGACAAGTGTGAACGCACCCTTATGCTGCATTCACACCAAATGTGAATAGAGCGTCAGGAGCGAGTGATTTCAATGTTAAGTCAATGGAAAGGCACGTTGACACGCGTTTGGAGGTCCTGCGGCTTGATGGATGCGATTCCGCCTCATTCGTGCGTCCAGTTCACGCGAATGAAGTGAATTTGCGTCTGATGCCCGAGTTGAACATTTTTAACTTTGGGGTCAATTCGTGGCGCGTTAACCAATCAGGAGCCGGCTCGCTGCTGTCACGTGGTAAAGTGATGTGATGAGAAACCCTGCATCATTTAAAAATACTACTATTGTGTCACAAAATGAGGTTTTAAGACTTTTTCAGGTGAGAATGTAGTTGTTTAAAGCTCAAATCTGTGGTTTATTTATAAAGAGAGCGCCTATTTAAAAAAATGTATCTTGTGTTTTTGGAGTTGTGAGCTCCAGTGGATCAGCGGCTCTCAGCGCTCATTAACCCCAGCGAGAGCAGCCTTTCCTCAGCCAGTCCTTCTGCCGTCTGCCACTGGCTCTGATGTCCTGTAGTGGCTCATCTTGTGTGGATCTAACGGCCGATCTTTGCTCTCATGAATCATCATTTGTTGTCTGCCAAATCGTTTTGACTGAGGGCAAAGAGAAGTTTCATAACTTAATTTTTTTAGGATATTTAAATATTCATGCAGGGAAGATAATGTAAGAGTTGCCTGGACCACATTTGTGTGGCTATTAATGCTAATATATATTTTTAATGAAAATGAAAAGAGGCAGAGTGGTATTTTGTGATATATTTCTCCTGGAGCGTCTTGAACGCTCCAGGAGACGCTTCAAACGCTTCAAACGCTTCAAACGCTCAATTTATTTGCCCGTCCAATTCACTGTAGACGCTCGAATGGATTCAAAATGTTCAAGCGTCCAACTAGACGCTCTATTCGCGTTTGGTGTGAACGCAGCATTAGTGTGTAATGTTCTGATGCACTGCCATCAGGAAATAACAAAGTGTGGCTATGCATCCTGGAGAATATGACCAAACATCGGCTGTAATGTGGATTATTCTTTGATTTCCATGGAAACAGGAGGGAATGTCACACCCTCACTGGTCATGTTCCTCCAGATGGATCTTGGGAGCAGATTTTGGCAGTCCTCTCAGTGATCCTGCCCCAGATGAACACACACTGACAGTGGCTCTGCTACTTTCAGCACACATGAGCATGCAAGGAATTTCGGGCTGATAAAATAAGGTTGTTTTTGTTTGTGTCTTCTCAAATTCTCTATGAACTTTGGCGGCTGCTGTCTGCTCTATTTACAGCAAGGTCATGGAGAAGATATGCAGTGAAGGCCAGCTCTGGGACTGCTCAAAGACTGCAAACAATTCAAAGGAAATCAGTGCAAGTTTGCTCATTCTCTTTCATAACATTAAGTGAAAATAGAAAGTATATTTCCCTGCATTGTGCTGGCATTGGACTGAGTTCCCAAGAGACATACATACTGATAAACTGTATACTCATATTGAATTGTATTCATACGCAATCATTCTCCTAAATATAGCTTTATTTACATGTGACCTTGATGGAATCCAAAAGTAATCAGGTTACATTAGTTTCATATTGTGATGCTTGGGTTACGATAATTAATACTTTTTTCATCAAGTAATTTGTAACTGTAACGGAATACATTTTTAAAGTAACCCTACCAACTCTGCTCTGATTGGTCAGATGGCCCAGTCTGCTGTGATTGGTCTACTCTGCTCTGATTGGTCAGATGGCCCAGTCTGTTGTGATTGGTCTACTCTGTTCTGATTGGTCAGATGGCCCAGTCTGTTGTGATTGGTCTACTCTGCTCTGATTGGTCAGATGGCCCAGTCTGTTTTGATTGGTCTACTCTGCTCTGATTGGTCAGACGGCCCAGTCTGTTGTGATTGGTCTACTCTGCTCTGATTGGTCAGATGGCCCAGTCTGGCTAAGATCACTGCCAAGTGCATAAATATTAATGGACTCCATTGAAAGTAGTCAATTTCAAATTTTGTGAACGTGATCTCAGAATCTATTATCAGCTAATATGAAAATGTTTGAAGCAATGAATGACTTCAAAAGACTTGGAATATAGCAAATGAGTTGTATTGACTACATTTATGGTCATTTTTGTTCTTTTCTGAGATATACAATGTAACTGTTGATGAGTAAATGATGATAGAATGGTCATTTCTGGGTGAGTTATCCCATTAATATGTGTTATAATAGAATAAGTTACAGGTAAATCAAATTATGCTTATGATGAGACAGTGTGCAACAATGTTACGAATTAACGCAAAACAGGACGTTATCTGGAAAGGTTGTGTTTATTCTGAGAAACAGATAAATTATACATAGATAAGTTCAAAAATATCAGTGTGTGTGTTTTAAACAATAAATTATTTAAAGTAAAATAACTAACAGTGCTGGTACAACACGCATACTGCACTCAAACAGACAACAGATCCCGTCTGAATGATAACAATACAAACACATGTGAATAAGTAACCTGTTAGTCACTGAAATGCTAGATCTACCAATACTTTTATTTCCCAGACAGCAATATAGTGTCGGCCCAGATCCGGCCCAGATCCGGCCCACAACATGTACCAGATGTGGGCCGGGTCTGGGCTGACACTATGCAGCTGTCTGGGTGTCTGTATTGCAGGCAGACTGTGAAGGCCAAAAGCCAGTGGATTGACATTTTGACTAGGGATGCACCGAATCCAGGATTCGGGTTCGGATTTGGATATTGGGCTTTTTGACGGGGTTTGGTTTCTGCCGAACCTTAGAATTTTTTCCCACCGAACCAAACCCTAGGCTTGCACTACGCGCCTCCGCTGGCCGACGTTGATTATGGGAACGCGTTTACTAGGTGGAGCGTTCGGCTGCATTAGGCTGTGAGAAAATGAAAATTTAACTCGTGAACAGAAAACGTGTTGTTTGGCAGTACTTTCAGTCAAAAGAAGGCGATTCAAGGCGAGCTACATGTTTAATTTGCAATGCCGATTTGTCTCTTGGTGGCAAGGACCCTAAACCACAGCCGCTGTTAAAACATTTGAGTATTAAACATCTGAAAGAATACGAGTTGTGCATGAGGGAATCTACAGACAGCAGCCAATGCAGCAACTTCAGCTACGGCAAAGGAAGGACCGTCATCCTGGCATAATGTGGCCTATTCTTAATTAAAATTAAATTAAATTAAAAATACACTGCTGTAGGGATGCTCATTCGGTTAATTTTCCCAACGACAACCGCTGCTCATTATCCGATTATTAACCGTTAACTGATAAGATTATAATATTGAATTGGCATTAAATAAAAATACGAATGACGAGTATCTGTCACACGTTAAAAATATACTTTTCTCACTGGTTTATTTTAGCATGCAAACATCAGCACAGATCAGATAAAATATAAATAAAAAGAATAAAATAAATAGGCCTACACTAAATATTTTTCACTTAAATAATTACCAAATTAAGATGACAAAACGAAAATACACTGAATCCGTTTGAAGCTTTGAAGGACCGAAATAGTTTTTTTGCCAAATAAAAATAGCAGGTCTACCTCAACCCACAGCTTGTATGGTTTTTATTTATTTTTATTATTTTAAAGTAACATGTCTAAGTGATGTGGGTTAGTCTGGAGCACAGCCTGTTGACAGAAAACCCCCTCTCAAGCCTCGCTTATACTTTCGTCTGTCTCCGCAGCGCAAGCCTCTGACTTCTGCCCTCTCCGTTGGGCTGTTCTTTGAAACAACAAAGAGCGACTCGGGGTAATTGTTCTATAAACCATCAGGAAACAGCGGCGAGAAGAACATACTTTAGTAAACTTGACTAAAACCACACTACGAAAAGCCTTAAACAAGGCTTCAGATGGCACTGGTGCCCCGGGAATACAGAGAGAACGCCTCGGCCAGCCTCGGGAAGGGCCTTTCATTTGCTTTCCACCAATCAGGAGCTTGCACTGCTGCTGTATTTTAAAACCGCACAGCATATTTTATAATGGGAGTAGGATTCGGTACTCGGTTTTGGATTCGGCAGAATCTTAACCAGTGGATTTGGTATTCGGCCAAACCCCAAAAATCTGGATTCGGTGCATCCCTAATTGTGACGCCAGCTCAGTTTTAAAACCTGGTCTCTGAGGTGCCTCTCTTCAGACAGCTGCTCATGAACTCATCATGCTCAAAGCTCAAGTTATTGTGAGACCTGGAGATCATAAGAAGTTTCTCCTTTTTAGTGTAGTCCTTCCGCACGGCCACTTGGGGCACTATAAGCCTGTCCATAGGGTCCTCTTTGTTCTCCAGTTTAGTGTATCCTTTACTATTACTGCGGTCCAATCTGGGCCAGCTTGGGTGTTTCCTCTGTTCATGCTGGACAGTCAGCATTGTGGGCGCTCTCTCTAAATCCAGAGATTTGGAATGGGCTGAGAACATGTGGAGGGAGCTATTGGAGCCGAAGTCTTTACGCGCCGCTCCAGGTGACAGGAATCTCCCACTGGTGGACCCAGGAGACAACGAGGAACGGGAAGATGTGGAGGTAGGGGATTCGGTGGCGGATTTGCTCCGGAGCAGCTGGACGCCCGGAGGCTTGAATGCTTTGGCGACATCGGGAACAGGGACTGTTAACGACTCCATTGACGGAGGTCTGGAGTGGACCCTGTTCTGCTCTAAGTCCTCCGTGATGCTATCGATGTCGGGCTCGTCGATGACGCAGTTGTTGAGTTTGATGACGGGCAGCGTGAAGGCGCTGATGGAAGAGGAAACGATGGAGCGCGTTTGGCATTTCTTGAGCGCGCCACGCTTGTCCTCCCACCGACGACCTCCCTCCTCCTGGAACCCAAAGATACATTCAGAACGGTCCTTGTAGGTAGGCGACAACAGACCGAATCCGCCTCGGGCCTCACTCATGAGACCCTCGTCATCCTCAGCCGAGCTGGTCCTGTGGGAGAACCGGACGTCACCATCCAGACCAGAGAAGGACATGAGCGTGTTTGCTGCGAGCCGTGAGGCAAACTGGCTGTCCAGACCGAAGGAACGGATCTCGGTGTCCGTGTAGGCTCCCATGTAGGCCCCATTCGTACACTTCTGCTCCTTAATCCGCAGGCTGTGAATGTCTATGACGGTCGAGTACATGTCCCTCATGTGGATAATCTTTGTCTCGCGATCCCTGTTCTCATGTAAGATGGCATTAGCACAGATGAAGATAAAAATCCCAATTCCCATGGTGAAAGGACCCAGCATTTTCATCTTCACGGAGTGCAGGTGCTGCTCCAAGAATTGCGCAATGGAGCCCAACTGCTCTTGGCCAACCTGCGTATCGTTCACGGATAACTTGCTTTCCGGTGCCTTCAGGTCCTTTTTAGGCCAGTATCCTAGAACAGCCATCGCAATGCCTGCCATGAGGATCAGCACTCCCAAAACCAGGAAGAATCCTGAGGCTGAATACAGTCTGATCTTCCCTTTCACCACCACCACATCAGCTCTAGGTTTGCGCTTGGTGCATTTCTTCTCAGGTGCCGCGGCCGGGCTCTGGATTGGCAGATGAAACTGAGAGCGGGTGGAGTCTTGTCTTTTCAATGCCGCGAGCCCCGTGATCACCCCACCTGTGGCAATCATTGCTGTGGCAATGCAAGCCTGCAAATAAAAGAATAAACACGTGTTTAGAGGCTTCAGTCTTGAGTCAAGCATCTTATCTTTGATCTGTCTCAGTCCAAGGTGTTTGGGAATTGTGTTTGCTGAATGCTGGTTTAAGTTCCCAGACAATTATATAAATAAAACACTAAAGCGTGCATTAGTCAAGAATGACTGCCTATTTATAAGTCTAGCAATGTGATTTTGACAGCAAAGGGCAACCAAATATGCTGACACAACAACAACAACAACAACAAACAATCTACAATACATTATTTGATCAAATCTAAGAGATATTGTGTATCAATTTACTAACATGGCTAATCTCAATCTTAGTGCTAGGAAAGAGCAAGTAAACTGGAATGTTTATTATCCCTTTATGACCTGTAAACAATGATTTTTAGCATGAAACCAAAAACAATTTCATAAGTATACTGTAGGCTAAATTACTAGGTCAAAGAGAGACATTATTTGTAAAGATGCATGCTTATTTCAGGGAAATGCATAAATGTTATTTTATCAAACGTGTACATGTTGCTCACATACACTATATTGCCAAAATATTGAGCCGCCCCTCCAAATCACTGAGTTCAGGTGTTCAACCCCTTCATGGCCACAGGTGTATAAATCAAGCTCTAGGCCTGCAGACGCTTCTACACACATTAGTGAGAGAATGGGCCGCTCTCAGGAGTGTGTGTGTGTGTGTGTGTGTTGGCTTCTACACACATTAGTGAGAGAATGGGCCGCTCTCAGGAGTGTGTGTGTGTGTGTGTGTGTGTGTGTGTGTGTTGGCTTCTACACACATTAGTGAGAGAATGGGCCGCTCTCATGAGTGTGTGTGTGTGTGTGTGTGTGTGTGTTGGCTTCCACACACATTAGTGAGAGAATGGGCCGCTCTCAGGAGCTCAGAGAACTCAAGAGGGTGGGGTTGTTTTTCAGGGGTTAGTTCCAGTGAAAGGAACTCTTAATGCTTCACCAAGACATTTTGGACAATTTCATGCTCCCAACTTTGTGGGAACAGTTTGGGGACGGCCCCTTCCTGTCCCAGCATGACTGACCAGTGCACAAAGCGTCTCCATAAAGACATGGATGAGGAGTTTGGTGTGGAGGAACTGGACTGGCCTGCACAGAGTCCTGACCTCAACCCGATAGATCAGCTTTGGGATGAATTAGAGCGGAGACTAGGGTTGGGTACCGAAATCCGGTTCCAA
>NC_137105.1:52678346-52723346 GCF_949357685.1 Gobio gobio | reverse complement strand
TGATCGTTCCCTATCCCCTATATAAAGCCCTGTCTGATTGTTCCCTATCCCCTATATAAAGCCCTGTCTAATTGTTCCCTATCCCCTATATAAAGCACTGTGTGATCGTTCCCTATCCCCTATATAAAGCACTATGTGATCGTTCCCTATCCCCTATATAAAGCACTGTGTGATAGTTCCCTATCCCCTATATAGTGCACTGTGTGATAGTTCCCTATCCCCTATATAGTGCACTGTCTGATCGTTCCTTATCCCCTATATAAAGCACTGTGTGATAGTTCCCTATCCCCTATATAGTGCACTGTCTGATTGTTCCCTATCCCCTATATAGTGCACTGTCTTATCGTTCCCTATCCCCTATATAAAGCCCTGTCTGATTGTTCCCTATCCCCTATATAAAGCCCTGTCTGATTGTTCCCTATCCCCTATATAGTGCACTGTCTGATTGTTCCCTATCCCCTATATAGTGCACTGTCTTATCGTTCCCTATCCCCTATATAAAGCCCTGTCTGATTGTTCCCTATCCCCTATATAAAGCCCTGTCTAATTGTTCCCTATCCCCTATATAAAGCACTGTGTGATCGTTCCCTATCCCCTATATAAAGCACTATGTGATCGTTCCCTATCCCTTATATAAAGCCCTGTCTGATTGTTCCTTATCCCCTATATAGTGCACTGTCTGATCGTTCCCTATCCCCTATATAAAGCCCTGTCTGATTGTTCCCTATCCCCTATATAGTGTACTGTCTGATCGTTCCATATCCCCTATATAAAGCACTGTCTGATTGTTCTCTATCCCCTATATAGTGCACTGTCTGATCGTTCCCTATCCCCTATATAGCGCTTTGTCTGATCGTTCCCTATCCCCTATATAAAGCACTGTGATCGTTCCCTATCCCCTATATAGTGCACTGTCTGATCGTTTCCTATCCCCTATATAGTGCATTGTCTGATCATTCCCTATCCCCTATATAGTGCACTGTCTGATCGTTCCCTATCCCCTATATAGTGCACTGTCTGATTGTTCCCTATCCCCTATATAAAGCACTGTGATCGTTCCCTATCCCCTATATAGTGCACTGTCTGATCGTTTCCTATCCCCTATATAGTGCATTGTCTGATCATCCCCTATATAGTGCACTGTCTGATCGTTCTCTATCCCCTATATAGTGCACTGTCTGATCGTTCTCTACCCCCTATATAATACACTGTCTGATCGTTCTCTATCCCCTATATAGTGCACTGTCTGATCGTTTCCTATCCCCTATATAGTGCATTGTCTGATCATTCCCTATCCCCTATATAGTGCACTGTCTGATCATTCCCTATCCCCTATATAGTGCACTGTCTGATCGTTCCCTATCCCCTATATAAAGCCCTGTCTAATTGTTCCCTATCCCCTATATAAAGCACTGTGTGATCGTTCCCTATCCCCTATATAAAGCACTGTGTGATCGTTCCCTATCCCCTATATAAAGCCCTGTCTGATTGTTCCCTATCCCCTATATAGCGCTTTGTCTGATCGTTCCCTATCCCCTATATAGCGCTTTGTCTTATCGTGCCCTATCCCCTATATAAAGCACTGTGATCGTTCCCTATCCCTTATATAGTGCACTGTCTGATCGTTCCCTATCCCCTATATAGTGCACTGTCTGATCATTCCCTATCCCCTATATAAAGTACTGTGATCGTTCCCTATCCCTTATATAGTGCACTGTCTGATTGTTCCCTATCCCCTATATAGTGCTTTGTCTGATCGTTCCCTATCCCCTATATAAAGCACTGTGATCGTTCCCTATCCCTTATATAGTGCACTGTCTGATCGTTCTCTATCCCCTATATAGTGCACTGTCTGATCGTTCCCTATCCCCTATATAAAGCCCTGTCTGATCGTTCCCTATCCTCTATATAGTGCATTGTCTGATTGTTCCCTATCCCCTATATAAAGCACTGTGATCGTTCCCTATCCCCTATATAGTGCACTGTCTGATCGTTCCCTATCCCCTATATAAAGCCCTGTCTGATCGTTCCCTATCCCCTATATAAAGCCCTGTGATCGTTCCCTATCCCTTATATAGCGCACTGTCTGATCGTTCCCTATCCCCTATATAGTGCACTGTCTGATCGTTCCCTGTCCCCTATATAGTGCTTTGTCTGATCGTTCCCTATCCCCTATATAAAGCACTGTCTGATTGTTCTCTATCCCCTATATAGTGCTTTGTCTGATCGTTCCCTATCCCCTATATAAAGCACTGTGATCGTTCTCTATCCCTTATATAGTGCATTGTCTGATTGTTCCCTATCCCCTATATAGTGCACTGTCTGATCGTTCCCTATCCCCTATATAAATCCCTGTCTGATCGTTCCCTATCCTCTATATAGTGCATTGTCTGATTGTTCCCTATCCCCTATATAAAGCACTGTGATCGTTCCCTATCCCTTATATAGCGCACTGTCTGATCGTTCCCTATCCCCTATATAAAGCCCTGTCTGATCGTTCCCTATCCCCTATATAGTGCATTGTCTGATTGTTCCCTATCCCCTATATAGTGCATTGTCTGATTGTTCCCTATCCCCTATATAGTGCATTGTCTGATTGTTCCCTATCCCCTATATAGTGCACTGTCTGATCGTTCCCTATCCCCTATATAGTGCATTGTCTGATTGTTCCCTATCCCCTATATAGTGCATTGTCTGATTGTTCCCTATCCCCTATATAGTGCATTGTCTGATTGTTCCCTATCCCCTATATAGTGCATTGTCTGATTGTTCCCTATCCCCTATATAGTGCACTGTCTGATTGTTCCCTATCCCCTATATAGTGCATTGTCTGATTGTTCCCTATCCCCTATATAGTGCATTGTCTGATTGTTCCCTATCCCCTATATAGTGCACTGTCTGATCGTTCTCTATCCCCTATATAGTGCACTGTCTGATTGTTCCCTATCCCCTATATAGTGCACTGTCTGAGTGTTCCCTATCCCCTATATAGTGCATTGTCTGATTGTTTCCTATCCCCTATATAGTGCACTGTCTGAGTGTTCCCTATCCCCTATATAGTGCATTGTCTGATTGTTTCCTATCCCCTATATAGTGCACTGTCTGAGTGTTCCCTGTCCCCTATATAGTGCACGATTTCAGCTGCAGCTTCAGTGTCTGTTTATAATAAGTGGGTGGGGCTTCAGATTCTAGAGAGCATTTGATTGGACAGAAAATCTGATGAGAAGTTGAATGTCATCAATCACTGATCCATATTGGCGGTTTTGAGTGCTTTTAAGCACACTAGCTTTTAGAACAGTAAGGCTAACATATTCATAATAAAAGACAAAAAAAAGCTAAATATTTCACACCTTGGCAAAACTATAAAAATGTATGTTCGTTAAAAAAATGCCCAAATACTACACATGACTTTTCCAATTGTATAAATCACATTTTTAAAATGACAGCAGGTTTAAATCAAGCCTCCACCAGAGGGTGCAGTGAGTGAATACACTCCACACCGCGCTGTGTTACTCCCTATTGAAGAACTCACACCCAGCTGTGAACAAAAGGGCTATTATTCCACAAAAATATTATACATTTGAAAATAAACTGAGTTTGGTGCACTTTAAAAGCACCTGTAAAGAGTTCATTGTGAACCGAGCCACTCAAAACACTTCATTGTCAAAGCCGCGCTCTGCTTCTGGATTGCTTTAAAAGTGCCCCAAATTCAGCTCATTTTAAAATCAATAACATTTGTGTGGATGGAAATCTATTGCATTTCAGCAGTTTTGTAACGAGCAGCTGTTTCGTGAGCTTTCTGAGGCCGATCTCGGCACACCGGTGAGACTCTCAGTGTCTGTCCTCACACCCGCTAGCAGAACAGCACAGCTATCAACAGCTACAGCGATTACACACACTCCTCACACTCCACACACTCCTCACACACTCACAATCCCACAGGAAGCCTCTCCGCGAAGCTGCCAGAGACACCAGGGAAAGGAGGATTCAGAAGGTAAACAGCCTCAATTTGCATTTCACATTCATTCCTTGGTTTGAGTAGAGCCAACTCAAATTAAACAAATTAGCTCAAACAAATTAACTTTTGTGAGTATTTAGAACTTTCTCAAAACGGATTCCCAGCATGCTTTGCCATGACGCTTAAAAGGGACAGTGAAGCAAAATGTAGTGTTTAAGGGATAGTTCACCCAAAAATGAAAATTCTGTCTTCATTTACTCACCCTCAAGTTGTTCCAAACCTGTATGAGTTTCTTTGTTCTGCTGAACACAAAAGAAGATATTTTGAAGAATGTTTGTAACCAAGCAGAGAGAAAAAATACTATGGTAGTCAATGGTTGCTCTCTCTGTTTGGTTACAAACATTCTTCTAAATGTTTTCTTTTACACATCTGAGATGATTTGACAGATCCCAGATCTTTTAATCGTGAGAACTGGTCTCTGGCTAATTTGGTTCTTCAAACGGATTTGCGGATTGGATTAAAATATCTGGATTAAATGATCTCAGATTTTCTGCGCGTTCTTATGTTCCCTGAAGAGGGCAGATGATTGATACTCGAAACCACGATCAGCAATGCAGTGATTGGCTGCTGCCGGCAAGACTGCAACGTAATGTCATCATATAATTAAAAAAGCCACCTGGCAAAAAAATTGACAAATTACACACACAAAAAAAAACACGAATTTCTGGACCTTTTTAAGGAAACAGCTAAATGACCAAACCAACATAAGTTATAATAGATCAATGATAAATGTTTTTTTTTACCAATTATTTATATTCACGGTTTTAAACAGTATTTGTACACCCTTAACATTTTTATTTCAAGGTTGTAATTACTTTTTGAATTCAATTTGAAGCAGATTTGTAACGTGACAGTATTAAAGTTTCTTAAGGGTCAAGATCAAATTCTCTGAATCTCTTGCGCTGCATCAAGCCATCCCATAATATCCGTCATCACATAAATTAATGCACGGCTCAGAGTAACTGTACAACGTGTGTGTAAACCTCCTATAAAATTATAAAGTAATTATTCCATCACAAACAAATCGCTCAATCAAGTGGCTGTGTCTATAGTATTATACACAACATTATAGTATTATATACATTCTCATATACATATACAATTTAAAATTTGTATATTATTACAAATGACGTACGAAGAAGAACAGACCCCAGGACTATATTGTTTTTTGGTCCGGAGTGGACCAAACGAACCGAACTACAAGTGTGAACGCACCCTTAGTAGTGTTTAGTGTTTTCTTATGCTAGTTTAGAAGAGTGTTATGTTCGGTTTGGTGACGAGTGGAGCATGAGATATGTTATATGTATTATACTGCTGTCTTCATTCAGCATGTGCTATGCTAATGCTAATGCTATCAAAGCATTGTGTTACCAATTAGCAAGGTGGCATTTACTGAATTAGCTAGCTAAAGTCAAGTTTCCACTACTGAAAATGTGCGATTGCATGATATTTTAAAGTGAAATGCATGAATTAGCTTACTCAATTATTTTAAGTTCAGAGCGATTAAAATGTAGGATTACAAAATAAACATCTGCAAGTTCTGCTAACTTAAATGATTAGTTCATAGTTTCCTCACCCCATCTCATCAGATGTTCATGTGTTTCTTTCTTCAGTTTTTTGAGGAAAACATTCCAGGATTTTTCTCCACATGATGGACTTCAATGGGAACCAACGGCTGAAGGTCCAAAATCACTGCAGTTTCAGAGGCTCTGACCCCAGACGAGGAATAGTCTGATCTAGAGGAACCATCGACCTCAGACGCTCGACTTCTGCTCTTCTTCACGGCGTGTGATGTCATCACGTCAGAAAGGTCATGTGACGTAGGTGGAAGTGCCGAAAAACTCATGAAAACAAATCTCATGTTCTTCTCCAACTTTAAAATCGTCCGTCATCGTTGTTTCCCCTTTATTTTTGTGAAGGGCGTTTAATTTAGTATTTGCGCGTTCGTTTTAGCACTTCCACCTGCGTCATGTGACCTTTCTGACCTGATGACATCATAAAGAAGAACAACACTGAAGTCGAGCGTCTGAGGTTAAAGTATATAATGTGTGTTTGTGTTGTAAATGCAAAAAGTACTGATCGTTTTTGGACTAAACCAGCTGCCGTAGTCAGCTGCGCTGTGCATTATGGGATGAGGAAGTGTTTGTTGACAGTTTGCACTTTAGCATGGCAGCTCGCGGACACATTTGGAGTAGTGAGGAGGGGCGGAGCCTCATAGACATTTGGTCTGATGACCATATTAGGTCCCAACTATGGGCTTCACTAGGCCACTTCTGTCCAGCCCCCCTAAAACATGTGATTAACCTTTCAAACATATGAAACTGGCGAGAGGCTTCGGCTTCATCCCGTCTTTTAATCAGTGTGTTCTTCAATCCGCAGCGGCGTCGAGCGCACGTCAGAAGCAGAGGTGTGTGTGTGTTGATCTGAGCTCTCATTGGTCTGTCACCGCTCGTCAATCTCAACATATTTGAGAAAACCAATCAAATCAGAGTAGGCGGGCTTTATGTTCACAGAAGCTGCTGAGGCTAAGCGCGAACTTTAGCAGCGCGACTCGACGTCAAGTGCGAGATATGAAGCTAAACTAGACATTTCATATTTGACAGCTGCTTCTGTAAGTCAGAAATGTTAAAGGGTTAGTTCACCCAAAAATGTAAATTCTGTCATTAATGACTGACCCTCATGTGGTTGAACACCCGTCAGACCTCCGTTCATCTTCAGACACAAATGAAGATATTTTAGTGTAAATCTGATGCTCTGAAAGGCCTCCATTGGCTCAACTTTACACTCTCAAGACCCTTAAAAGACACTAAAGACTAAAGTTACAAAGTCCATCTCACTACAGCGGCTCTACAATAACTTTATGAAGACGAGAATAGTTTTTGTGTGCAAAAAAACCCTAAATAACGACTTATATAGTGATGACGATTTCAAAACACGGCCTCATGAAGCTTCGAAGCGTTTTGAATCAGTGAGTCGATTCAGTGGTTCAGAGCGTTATGAATCAGTGAGTCGATTCAGTGGTTCAGAGTGTTATGAATCAGTGAGTCGATTCAGCGGTTTGGAGCGTTATGAATCAGTGAGTCGATTCAGCGGTTTGGAGCGTTATGAATCAGTGAATCGATTCAGCGGTTTGGAGCGTTATGAATCAGTGAGTCGATTCAGCGGTTTGAAGCATTATGAATCAGCGAGTCGATTCAGCGGTTTGGAGCGTTATGAATCAGTGAGTCGATTCAGCGGTTTGGAGCGTTATAAATCAGTGAGTCGATTCAGCGGTTTGGAGCGTTATGAATCAGTGTGTTGATTCAGCGGTTTGGAGCGTTATGAATCAGTGAGTCGATTCAGCGGTTTGGAGCGTTATGAATCAATGAGTCGATTCAGCGGTTTGGAGCGTTATGAATCAGTGAGTCGATTTAGCGGTTTGGAGCGTTATGAATCAGTGAGTCGATTCAGCGGTTTGGAGCGTTATGAATCAGTGTGTCAAATCATGATTCGGATCGCGTGTCAAACTGCTGAAATTTGGCGATCCAAACTGCTGAATCGACTCACTGATTCATAACGCTTCGAAGCTTCATGATGCCGTGTTTTGAAATCGTCATCACTATATAAGTCGTTATTTAGGGTTTTTTTGCGCACAAAAACTATTCTCGTCTCTTCATAAAGTTATTGTAGAGCCGCTGTAGTGAGATGGACTTTGTAACTTTAGTCTTTAGTGTCTTTTAAGGGTCTTGAGAGTGTAAAGTGCATTGAGCCAATGGAGGCCTTTCAGAGCATCAGATTTACACTAAAATATCTTCATTTGTGTCTGAAGATGAACGGAGGTCTGACGGGTGTCCAACCACATGAGGCTCAGTCATTAATGACACAATTTACATTTTTGGCTGAACTAACCCTTTAAACAAATGACAAAAATAATCACGCAAATTAATAAACTTTAGTCTAATTTCGCCATTTTGATTTGAAATAGGCCTGTGTAATGTCATTTATAATATAATTAACAAACAAGAAATATTACCAAAGCCGCTTTCTTCAGATAAGGCATAAGATTAATAGTAATGAATGTGTGCATATTGTAAATTAATAATTCCATGTGTAGCTCTCAGTAAATATAAAAGCTCAGCTTTTTTCAGCCTGTACTGGGCATAAGATTAGTAATGAATGTATGCATATTGAGAATTAATATAATACATTTAGTTTCCTAGCTTTCCTGTTAGCCTTGAGTAAATTAACATGTCTACAAAAATGATTCATAAAACATATAAATATCAGTTAAACATATGTTTACTGTCTTAACTGACGAAAATGGAAAAACTTTATCAGTCATATTTGCCCACTGACATGGTTTTCAAGCTATTGTTATCTAATTTTTGGCCGTTCAGAACATCTTAAAATGCACATATGCAGATCATATAAATGTAAATGTTCTCGGGGGAGCCCCTGAACCCCCTAACCTCACATTTGGGATCTCAGTGATTATAAACCTGATTACATTGTATGATTAAGGGATGTTCATATGGTCATGCAGAATAAGACATGCATATTTGCTTTATAAGTAATAATAAACAGCCAATATCCTAATATGCATACTAATAAGCTACTAGTTAATAGTGAGAATTGGACCCTAAACTAAAGTGTTACCATTTTTGTCCCCATACCCTCACTGAGGCTGAGCCGCCCTACAATGAACATCCTAGAATCGCCCCTGGTCCCAACTTTGGGAAACTCACAAGAACAGTTTTCAAGCCGCATCCGCATCGCCTCATTATAGAAATGTATTGTTTGCATATTGTGGTGTATACAAACAATGCAATAGATTATGGCCAGGGACAAAACCAGCCCGCGCAGTCGCACTTTAGGAAATACACCAATGAGCGATGAGGATGTTGTCGTGTGACGGCATTTTGGTTCTTTTCAACCAGTTCGGACCAAAGCAGTCAGTGTGGTGTGAAAAGAAACCAAAAAAAGCTGAAAAACACCACAATGTATAATGGTTTGCCCTTGGGTCGGACCAAATGAACTGAACTAGAGATGCAAAAGCACCCTAAAACTGCAGTGATTTTGGACCTTCAGCCGTTGGTTCCCATTGAAGGCCATTATGTGCAGAAAAATCCTGGAATGTTTTCCTCAAAAAACTGAAGAAAGAAACACATGAACATCTGATGAGATGGAGGAGAGGAAACCATCAGATGTTCATTCTGAAGTGAACTCATCCTTTAAAACACTCAAAAACATACACAAGTCTGACCCAAATGTCACGTTTGTTACATCAATTTGCATTAGTTAATATTTAGTGAGTGTGTGTTTGTGTGTGTGTGTGTGTGTGTGTGTGTGTGCAGCCCAATGATCATATCGATCATATGCTCTCCAATATTGGTCTTGTGTTCATTTTCTCATCTGTCTGATGGAGAGACTATCCTTTAAATAACCCGCGGAACTCTTCCTTCACCTCCTCGCGCGCATGAACACACCCACTCAACTGGAAATAAAGAACATGACTCGCGAGACGTGAAGAAACGCACCTGAAGTCTGTGCGTAATGACGCACACTCCATGAAATCCATAAACAAAACCAGCAGATGCAGATGTGTGTGCAGATTCAGTGCCTGACACTGATGTTCCCTGATCAATAATACACACCTGTGTGTGAGATCCTCCTCCTGGTGTTATGTGTCCATTACGCACGAGCAGATCTCGCGATCATCATATTTCCGCTCCAGCGAAGAGGATGATTTAACTGATACTCTGCTTTAAAAGCTGTTTTATTGTAGTTTGATGATTCAGTCCGTCGGATTCTCTCTGTTTGGATGTTTGGAGAGAAAACTTCCATCTGAGCGCGCGCGTCCTCTCCATCTCCACCCAGCGCGCGCCAGCAGCTGGAGACGCGCTCGCGACAAACTTCACGATTCTCCAGCAAAAAAAAGGAAAGAGTGTTCTGGATGAAAATATCTCAAAGTTCTTTCTCTCCTTCCTTTTTTCCCTCAGCCCCCCAGTCGAGCGTCTTTCCTCGTCTATAAATCCACAGTAAACCATTCAAAGGCGAGCGCGATTCCCGCGAGTTCACTCAGACGCGCGAATAATCCTAGATCGTGTCGATAAAAGGCACTCATGTTTGGTTGCATTATTGTAGTTAACGATAAACGCGAGTGTTGTTCGTGAAGTATCTCCTCAGAGGCGCGGTCTGGAGACCGAGCGCGGATCGTTTGTAACGAGCAGAGCGCGAGCGTTGCCTTTGTACTCCCACGTGACGCCATTCCCGATGACGCACATTGACAGAGAGAGAGAGAGAGAGAGAGAGAGAGAGGGAGAGAGAGAGAGAGGGAGAGGGTGCGAATTTTTATAATTAATTCACGTGGGATTAAAAAAAAAGTAACACAGTATGTTAAAACAAAACAAAAGACACGATCATTTCTCGTTATTTAAACAACCACAGCTGTGCAAATCTCTCCATGCGCATTAATTACAATAAAATGCACTTTGTTTGAGATATAGACAGTATAACGCGTTCAGTGGGAGTGTGTGGGCGTGGCCTGAGACTGTACTTTGATTGACACTTTGAGCTGGAGTGAGATTCGTGACATGAACAGAATCAATAACACGCCTATTTGGGTCTAAAAACTCACATTTCATTTCTTAGTACTGCAAATCACCTCATGCACAATTAAATCAAAATTGACAGTTCTTGGAATATTGCAGTGTTTATTCGAAACGTTTTATTCATGCGTTAAATTAACGTTTCTGGTCATCTTGAATCAGAATATCTTCATCTCTTCTCTGATGACGAGGGCGGGGCCACCTGTCACTCACATGAGATCAGCCAATAGAAAACCACAGCCATCCAATCAATGCCCCACAGACACACTCAAGCCCCGCCTACATTTGTTCTTGTTTGAGAAGCGTTTTACTCCCATTTACGGCACTATAGAGAAGAAAAGAGTAATTTGCCTTTCATTATGACCTTAACCTTGCACTACTTTCTTATCAGACTCTGTGCAGGCCAGTCCAGTTCCTCCACACCAAACTCCTCATCCATGTCTTTATGGAGACGTTTTGTGCACTGGTCAGTCATGCTGGGACAGGAAGGGGCCGTCCCCAAACTGTTCCCACAAAGTTGGGAGCATGAAATTGTCCAAAATGTCTTGGTGAAGCATTAAGAGTTCCTTTCACTGGAACTAACCCCTTAAAAACAACTCCACCCCATAACCCCCCCTCCACCAAACTTTACACTTGGCACAATGCAGTCAGGCAAGTTCCGTTGTCCTGGCAACCGCCAAACCCAGACTCGTCCATGGGATTGTTAGACAGAGAAGCGTGATTGGTCACTCAGAGAACACGTCTCCACTGCTCTAGAGTCCAGTGGTGGCGCACTTTACCCCACTGCATCCCACGCTTTGCATTGCACTTGGTGCTGTAAGGCTTGGATGAGCGGCTCGGCCATGGAAACCCATTCCATGAAGCTCTACACACTGTTCTTGAGCGTCTGAAGGCCACAGGAGTTTGGAGATCTGGAGCTCTTGACTCTGCAGAAAGTTGGAGACTTCTGTAACCCTCAGCATGCGCTGACCCCGCTGTGTGACCCTCAGCATGCGCTGACCCCGCTCTGTGACCCTCAGCATGTGCTGACCCCGCTCTGTAACCCTCAGCATGTGCTGACCCCGCTGTGTGACCCTCAGCATGCGCTGACCCCGCTCTGTGACCCTCAGCATGTGCTGACCCCGCTCTGTAACCCTCAGCATGCGCTGACCCCGCTCTGTAACCCTCAGCATGTGCTGACCCCGCTGTGTGACCCTCAGCATGCGCTGACCCCGCTCTGTGACCCTCAGCATGTGCTGACCCCGCTCTGTGACCCTCAGCATGCGCTGACCCCGCTCTGTGACCCTCAGCATGTGCTGACCCCGCTCTGTGACCCTCAGCATGTGCTGACCCCGCTCTGTGACCCTCAGCATGTGCTGACCCCGCTCTGTGACCCTCAGCATGCGCTGACCCCGTTCTGTGACCCTCAGCATGCGCTGACCCCGCTCTGTGACCCTCAGCATGCGCTGACCCCGCTCTGTGACCCTCAGCATGTGCTGACCCCGCTCTGTGACCCTCAGCATGTGCTGACCCCGCTCTGTGACCCTCAGCATGTGCTGACCCCGCTCTGTGACCCTCAGCATGTGCTGACCCCGCTCTGTGACCCTCAGCATGTGCTGACCCCGCTCTGTGACCCTCAGCATGTGCTGACCCCGCTCTGTGACCCGGCATGAATCTCTTGAATGAATGATTAATTGACACATAAATTACATTTTAACAAGCCACACACTGCTTAACAATGTAATAGATACGATCTTTATTTGAAGTGTAACATTAGTTTTAAAGGTCATTAACTCATCTTGATCACAGCTGCCGCAACATCAGTGTTTATATCCAGACTATAAACTTACACACACTTACACACACTTACACACACACACACACACACACACACACACACACACACACACACACACACACACACACACACACACACACACACACACACACACACACACACACACACACACACACACACACACACACACACACACACACACACACACACACACACACACACACACACACACACACACACACACACACACACACACACACACACACACACACACACACACACAGCGGTTAAAGAGTTAACATTTTAAAATCCTTTATCTAAAAGCCTACAGATGTCGGCATCTGTCTGGTTTCCTGTGTTTATGCTGTGCATAACTGAGTTCACAAGGCTTTCTCTCTCTCTCACACACACACACACACACACACACACACACACACACACACACACACACACACACACACACACACACACACACACACACACACACACACACACACACACACACACACACACACACACACACATGAATATACAGTCTCTCTCCTCGCGCTCTGTCTCTCACTAACAGGGGCGTTTATGACAACACGTCTTTATTAACACGTCTAAACATCTTTATTTCACACCGTTTTGTGGTGATCAAATATGTCACTATTTTTAATTTCAGTTATGAATTACAGTAATTGTGTTTGTCTTCCTGCCTCTCTCTCTTCTCTAGCTCACCTTTCTCTGAGTGACACAGGGAACCAATGAGCGGTTTAGGAACTATCGTCTGATAAAGCCGCTGGATGGAGCAGATCTCAGTTGTTTTGTCCTCTCTTCAACATCTGTACACATCTCAGCTGGAAAACTGCACATCTGGATGAGTTTCTTTGCTTCTCAACACAGGCTCTTAAACCTTAAACAGGATTTTGACATTAGTATTTTTGGTATGGTTGTTGAATTCTGCTCATGAACAGGATCTCGTAGCCTGTGTCTGATGAATATTTGATTCCAGCAGAGCGTAGGCAGCTGGAGCGTGTGTGTGTGTGTGTGTGTGTGTGTGTGTGTGTGATACATCCTGCCGTATTCATGCGTTTCTCAGTGTTGTCATCACAACAGATGTTTCAGGTGAGTACAGTACATTCACACACACACACACACGCACACACACACACACACACGCAGTATAATGGGCTGTTTACACCAAGGACAATAACTATAATCATAACTACTATAGCTGAAAATAAAGCTTCTGTGATGCCATGGAAGATCCATTTTTGTTCCCCCGAATAACTTTTGATAACCCTCTGGGACGGTTCACGCGTCGGTCAAAAATGACCGGATTTTTTTTATTTCAATGATTGCACTATTTTAGTTCACTAATATTTTTTTATGTAATTTTATGGATTTTATGGCATTATTATAGAATTATAAATCCATTTATTTACTTTTTGAGCATGGACCTGAAAAGTCAATTTCCAACTTAAACTCATAAATCTTGAATGTTTCGAGAAACTGACTGAAGTTTGATACATTTTTAAAGACGACACATGGCAAATTATTGCTGAAGTGAAAAAAGTACAAAAAAAGTTATATTACAAACTATTACATTTATTCCCAGACAGCAACACGGTTTCGGCTCAGATCCGGCCCACATCTGGAACTATGGTGCTGTCTGGGTTATGAAAAATGCACAAAAATACAATTTTCAATTTTTATATGAAGTATATATTTTCCATATTTGTAAAGGTTCTTTATGTAACCATCACTGCCAATTTTAACCTTTATTTTTAAGAGTGTAGCTTGCACTCTAAAAAATGCTGGGTTAAAAACAACCCAAGTTGGGTTGAAAATGGACTAACCCAGCAATTGGGTTGTTTTAACCCAGTGAATGGGATGTTTTAACCCAGCAATTGGGTTGTTTTAACCCAGTGAATGGGTTGTTTTAACCTAGTGAATGGGTTGTTTTAACCTAGTGAATGGGTTGTTTTAACCCAGTGATTGGGTTGTTTTAACCTAGTGAATGGGTTGTTTTAACCTAGTGAATGGGTTGTTTTAACCCCGCAATTGGGTTGTTTTAACTCAGCAATTGGGTTGTTTTAACCCAGTGTATGGGTTGTTTTAACCCAGCAATTGGGTTGTTTTAACCCAGTGAATGGGTTGTTACCCAGCAATTGGGTTGTTTTAACCCTGCAATTGGGTTGTTTTAACCCAGTGAATGGGTTGTTTTAACCCAGCAATTGGGTTGTTTTAACCCAGTGAATGGGTTGTTTTAACTCAGTGAATGGGTTGTTTTAACCCAGCAATTGGGTTGTTTTAACCCAGTGAATGGGTTGTTTTAACCCAGCAATTGGGTTGTTTTAACCCAGTGAATGGGTTGTTTTAACTCAGTGAATGGGTTGTTTTAACCCAGCGATTGGGTTGTTTTAACCCAGTGAATGGGTCATTTTAACCCAGCGGTTGGGTTAAATGTTTACTTAAAACAACCCAATCCCTGGGTTAAATCAACCCAATTGCTGGGTTAGTCCATTTTCAACCCAACTTGGTTGACAATTGTAAGCAATGCCCAATTAATGTCATTTACATATAAAGGAGCACCAGTCATCGTCCAGTTTTTAGATTTTAGAATGGCGAGCTGTAAGAATAGCTTAGATTTCTGATAACCCTGCTCACCCCGACAAAGAAAAGTGCGTTCGTCTGCTCAGACCCTGAGGTGGTGCTAAGCACTGTTCCACGTCAAAGACTGTTTTTATAAATATAGGAGTTTAGTCTATGCATGCTCTATGTTGGGTAGAACGTGCTCTTTTCCATTTAACATGGCTCGATCATACATGATAGAAGAATAGACATAAACTTGCTTTTCCATGATAATCTTCGCGTGTTCTGTGAATCTCAAATCTCACACATACTACACATATTTACACTATGTTCTGGGACTTTTACTTTGATAATGCTTTTTATTTTAATCCATTCTGGAGATTGGTGGTATAAACCATCGACTTTTGTTGAATGGAAAAGAGCACGTTCTACCCAACATCTATGTAACGGAGAAGAAGAAGGAGGCGGGAACTGGCTTTAATAAATAAACTAACAGAAAGCACACACATAACAAAACCTCGCAGGTGACGCTCAATCTCAATCCTGCACCGGTCTCGCTCGCTCCTCCCACGTCTCTCGCTCGCCCACCGCGCCACAATCTCCTCCAATGGAGAGAAATGAAGTCATACTCCAGACAGCTTCATCGTGTCGGCCCAGATTTGTGTGTTCCAGATGTGGGCCGGATCTGGGCCGACACTATGATGCTGTCTGGGCCGGGTTTGGAGCAACATGAGGGTGAGTAAATGATGAATTACTGTTTTTGAGTCACAGAAATTCTTTGTTACTCGAGTGTTAAGACTAGATGCCATGATAATTGTTGGGAAAATGTGAGCTAACCCTTTGGGTTTGTGGAGCGAGCACTTCGACAACATCTTCATCTGCTACACAAGCGCATAAATCAGCAGCATTACAGGAGAGACAGATGGAGATGTGAGTCTGAAGAGCAGTGGAGGATGAAGCTAACGCCGCAGACAGCGTAGGTGTGATCACTACAGTCAAAGAGACTCTAAAAATACACCTTCATCTCTTAATGAGTGCTTTTCTGCTCATGGTGGAGGGGAAATATCCAGATTCCCTCGCCTGGCACTGACGCAGGGTTTTGATATTTGCTCTCATGTAAAGACGATCATCTTTAAAGACCGCTGAGGGAAGCCGGATGTGCTCATCAATGCCAGATATGTGTATGGAGGAATGCATGCATGCTTCTTACATACAATGAGTCAGTTTTAAGCTCATTATGAGTAACCGCTCCACTTATAATGTGTTAGGATTATGTAAAGTGCAAGCATTATAACGCGCTGACAGCTCTGTGTTGAGTTCTGCTCCGACAGCCTTCGGTTACATAATGTGGAGGACAGACCAGGGTAATTCAGACAACAGATGGATTTCCCTTCAACACACACACACACACACACACACACACACACACACACACACACACACACACACACACACACACACACACACACACACACACACACACACACACACACACACACACACACACACACACACACACACACACACACACACACACACACACACACACACACACACACACACTCACTTACGTTTTCCTGCCAACACAGAGTGTTTGGAGGTGACAGATTAAACCCTTAAAGAGGTGTTTGTGGGAGTTTATTAAGCATAAACCGAAGACGGGTTCACACCGCCTCAACAAACACCAACCATTGGAATATAGGCTGTGTTCAGACTGCCAGCTAAAATAATTTTTTGCATATTCAGATTTTATCTAGATGGGTTTTTGAAAGTCTGGACAGCAAACAAAAAGACATAATCAGATTTCTACCCCCCAGCATTTGGACGTGGTTTGAATGTGATTCCAATCATATGCTTCTCAGTTTGGACGCTCAAATCAGATTTCAAATGGTCTTTTGCGTCACTCTTAATGCAAAACACAGCGATTTTATCATACATATATACATGCATATACAGTCTTGCTCTAAAGTTCACACACCCCTTGCAAAATCTGTGAAAATGTGAACAAAATTAAAATGCATGTTATTTTTTATTTAATACTTTCCTGAATAAGTTATTTTGCATAAAAGATGTTTACATATAGAGTCCACAAGACACAAGTGTGTGAACCCTTGACTCATAATCCTGATGATCCACGGCTGTGTGTGTGTGTGTGTGTGTGTGTGTGTGTGTTCTGTGATGGTTGTTCTTGAGTCTCTTGTTTGTCCTGATCAGTTAAACTGACCAACGTTCTTCAGAAAATCCTCAAATCCTTCAGTTTTCCATCATCTTCTGCATATTTGAACCCTTTCCAGCAGTAACTGTGATTCTGTGTGCGTGCGTGCGCGTGCGCGTGTGTGTGTGTGTGCAGTGACTGTGTGATTCTGAGATCTGAGGACGATTGAGGGACTCAAACACAACTTTTAAAAAAGGCTCAAACATTAAGTGACGCTCCAGAAGGAAACACGACACACTCAGAGCCGGGGGTGAAAACTTTTGCACAGGATAAAGATGTCAAAATTTGTCTTATTTTTTTTAAATATAAAAAAATGTAATGTAGTCCTGCCCTTCAGAAGCAACAGAAGATACTCACATGTTTCCCGGGAGACAAATTAAGTTCAATTTACCTTCCAAAAGTTTTCACCCCCCTTTTGAACAGGGTTATTTTCATAAATTCAGCTTTTATTTGTCTTGTTGACTTTATGTAAACACCTTTTATGTCAAATATCGTATTCAGGACATCCCTACATAAAAAAATAACATGCATTTTGTACGATCTCTTTAATTTTGTTAAAATGATTCACTTTCACAGATTCTGCAAGGGGTTTGTAAACTTTCGAGCAAGACTGTGTGTATTTTGCCAGCAACATATAAAACACATAAATCATATTTCATGCTGCTAGATGCTTCATGAGTACCCAAAGTAATATTGTAACTGCATGAAGATGTGATGATTCTTGGAGTTCTTCGAGTGATCAGTCACATCTGGAGCTGAGCGATGAGATGAGAGTATATTAGATCACGGAAAAGTCAATACTTGGCCTCTCATAGTGTTTTATATACAACACATTTGTGTGCATCAAAAGCCTCTACATAAAGGAATAAAGAACTGGAGATTTAGAAGCGCACATACAATTTGATACATTGAAGGCACAATATGTAATTTTTCACCACTAGAGGTCGCTTATACAAAACAAACGCGGTAAATCAACAACAGCAGATTTACAAAATAAGACTAAATGTGTTGAGCTGGAGAACAATGAGGAGTTTCTGTCCATCAATGATCCAAACAGTGTCTAATAAAACACATCAGATATTAAAGCGCTGCTAGTGTTGCCATGGTTACTACACAATAACACCAGAGGGTGACGCGGGGATGATGTCACTGATGGGCGTCGCACACACACGGGGTGTGTCCTGGCGAAAATCACTGATTTCTCTGGATTTAAACATTCTCGGGAACATTTGGGATAAAGTCAACACAATATATAACACTATTCTAGTGGATATTTTAATCCTAAAATCTTACATATTGTGCCTCTAAAGCGGAGAGAATACTTTTTGTGCGGAAAAAACCCTAAATAACGACTTATATAGTGATGACCGATTTCAAAATACAGCATCATGAAGCTTCGAAGCGTTATGAATCAGTGAGTCGATTCAGCGGTTTGGAACGTTATGAATCAGTGAGTTGATTCAGCGGTTCGGAGTGTTATGAATCAGTGAGTCGATTCAGCGGTTCGGAGGGTTATGAATCATTGAGTCGATTCAGCGGTTCGGAGTGTTATGAATCATTGAGTCGATTCAGCAATTCGGAGCGTTATGAATCATTGAGTCGATTCAGCGGTTTGGAGCGTTATGAATCAGTGAGTTGATTCAGCGGTTTGGAGCGTTATGAATCAGCGAGTCGATTCAGCGGTTTGGAGCGTTATGAATCAGCGAGTCGATTCAGCGGTTCGGAGCGTTATGAATCAGTGAGTCGATTCAGCGGTTCGGAACATTATGAATCAGCAAGTCGATTCAGCGGTTCGGAGCGTTATGAATCAGTGAGTCGATTCAGCGGTTCGGAGCGTTATGAATCAGTGAGTCGATTCAGCGGTTCAGAGCGTTATGAATCAGTGAGTCGATTCAGCAGTTTGGATCGCCAAAGTCACGTGATTTCAGCAGTTTGGCGGTTTGACACATGATCCGAATCATAATTCGACTCAACGCTTTGAAGCTTCATGATGCAGTGTTTTGAAATCGGTCATCACTATATAAGTCGTTATTTAGTTTTTTTTTGCGCACAGAAACTATTCTCGGCACTTCATAAAGTTATTGTAGAGCCGCTGTAGTGAGATGGACTTTGTAACGACGTCTTTAGTGCCTTTTATGGGTTTTGAGAGTGTAAAGTTGTGCCAATGGAGGCCTTTCAGAGTCATCAGATTTACACAAAAATATCTTCATTTGTGTCTGAAGATGAACGGAGGTCTGACGGGTGTCCAACGACACGAGGGTCAGTCATTGATGACACAATTTACATTTTTGGGTGAACTAACCCTTTAAGTAAAACAAAACATGTACTGTTGATGCTTTCCTCTGATATATCTAATGAGTTCTTCTCACTCTCTTGCTCTTTTCTGTGGTGCCGTGTGAATGGATGAAACTGGTCTGAGGCGGCGTCTCATCACAGCACATGTGCATCTGTGTCTCATGTTCAGACATCGGGACATCTCTCCTCAAAACAGCCATGGAATACCATCTGTTTCCAATCCGAGAAGGCGAGTCATATTTTCCATATTCATTACAAAACAGTGGGAGACACTTCACGTTTGACAACTGCAGTCATTTAACAACTGTTAACATAGCAGGAAGAAGATTAACATAAAACTGCTTAAATATAAGTAGGTTTAACAGGTACAACAAAACCTGACAATGTAAGGAGAAAGAATTTCAGTCTATTTCAAGATATTGCAGTCTTCCATACTCCAGAATGCATGTGCAACTGCAAGGTTTATTTTCCCGGTTACACGAGGTAAACCAGAACAACATGATTAGCTGCAGGCATGCGTTCAGTGTTAGCCAATGACCTGAGGGGGTCTACAAGGGTGTGCTCTACTCTCCTGATTGACAACAGGTGCTAGAGATTATACAGGACAGCCACAATGAGAAACTAGAGCTGCATATGAAACTGAATACTCTATACTGTGTACTACATTTAGCTTGAAACTTCGGGTCCGTTAAAAGAAGTATGTTCTATATTGTTGAGTGTTAGAATGTTACGGGTAGATGCTTAGCAACCGACAGCCAATCGTGAACCTCATAGCTATTCATGTGCTTTGGATGGAAACAATGTGCATTGCATATAAAAATATTGTTTCAGTGTTTGAGGGAAACAATGTCAAATGGTGACAGAACACGACGCACTAAAAGCCGGGGGTGAAAACTTTTGCACATTATGAAGCTGTCCAAATGTTTCTTATTTTGTTTAAATATCAATTTTTTTATGTAGCACTGCCCTTCAGAAGCAACAGGAGATACTTGTATATTTCCTGGAAGTCAAATTAAGTACAATTTACCTTGATATTCAAATTCCAAAAGTTTTCACCCCCGGCTTTGTGTTTCCTTCTGGCGTGTCAGTGAATGTTTCAACGTTTTTTTAATAGTTAATGCAAAATATCTTATTCAGGACAGCATTCAATTAAAAAATAACATGCATTTTGTATGATCCCTCTTACTTTGTTAAAATTATTCACATTTTTACAGATACTGCAAGGGGTGTGTAAACTTTTGAGCGATTCTTAGATAAGATGGTAAATCAACATTTTATCATTTAGTGACATTAAATACAGTGACAATAATACAGTTGACATCCCATAATGCCTGTAACATTGTCATTACATTTTTCTGGCAATCACAGCTGTCATAAATGTAACAAAACGGTGCACTGCAGAGCAATAATAAAGCCCACCAGAACATATCTGAATATGATCGAGCACACAAAATGTCACCAGAAGCTTTTAAGAACATCAAGATTCAGGATGTGAGGTCTCCATGGTGACGCTGATGCATGTTGCCGTGACGCTGGAGGAGGAAAACTAGTTCACACGGAGGAAACAGTTACTATGTGCCGTCTACTCGGTTTCTGTGCTGAGTGTTGTGATAGGAAGGATGAATGAGACTTGGTTAGTTTAAAAATAGTTTATTTTTTATTAATATTTTGTGGATTGTGCAGTATAAATGACCAAAACTGCTTTCAATGCCTAACGGAGCAAATTCATTTGAGAAGTTTAGCTGTCAAACCGAAGGATATATTATATTTCCAATCCATTTTGATGCTTCATTTTTTATTATTGGACACAAACCCTTGCTATGCCACTGAATATGTCCAGATTTTATGTTGCTCATGTTAATATGTGAGTTAATTTGTTATTGTTTCAGTCGCATGCTTTATGTCACAGACTCTGTTATGACTTAATTATGCATGTGTGATGATCAGTGAGCACAGATCTGATCTACATCGTCCACTTATTGATTTGTAGACACCACACAGCAGTCCGAAACACAGTCACTGAAGGTCTATCACACCTAGAGGAAGTTGTCTAGTAGATTTCCCATTCATCTCGATGACAGTCGCTCCACTGGTGCAGGAAGAACACTATTCAGGATCTGTCACCGTTGCTCATGGAAACACAAAGCAAATGTGAGTCTATCAGCTGAACTGAAGGTGCCAAGAGCCACCCCGGACTGGACTCACAGGAACATGGCAGCATGGCAATCGTTCTACTGTCCAGTCAGAAGACAAGACCAGAAATATCTGTTTTAATAAAATGTCTGGTCCACTTGTATGGCGACTTGATGCTTTGGCTTCTTTTGGAACAGTAGGATCCTTCATAGACGTATTCACATTTAAAACATTTTACGTGAATATGTGAATATGCAATATGCAAGCTTCACAGTCCTATCGCTCGTCCTGGGTCGACATTTCATTCAGTGACATTACACATCCAAATTCCCAGTTAAATCAACTCAGAGTACATTTGGTCCCACTCTACACAAGTTAAAATAACACTAAAGCAGTGCTTAAGTTAATGAGATAATTAAAGAGAATCACAAAGTGATGATTGAGCATTGGTGATGAACACCTGCTGTTAACAAGCATAATAACTGAAGGAAACACAAGAACTACAGCTGCCTTCAGCCACAGCCTGAGATGAAATCAACTGAAGATAAAAGAAGATTAAATCTCTGAAGATTAGAGAGGATTAAACATTACCAGCTTCACTTACCACTAACCTTTATATCTGCCAGACATCTACAGAAGCTCTTATTGAGAATTAACGGCGGTTTATATGTTAATGATTTATTGAAAATGTTTGTTTCCATTCGTTGGGCAGTTTGACTCTTGCAGTAGAGCATTACAATAATGTAGCCTTGAGCTCATGAACACATGAACTGTTCTGTATTTGTCATTAAGAGCATATGTCGTAATTTAGATATTTTTTTAAGATGGAAGAATACAGTTTTCCCAACATGTCCTCCAACCAATACGCCTATATAGGTCGTTTGTCACTTCCCTGAAATACGACCCATAGGAGCGTTTACTAAAGTTGTGCCCCTATCGATATCAGGACACTTTCATTTTAATGCTTTGTTTTCTTTTATTTGCGCCATATTTCGGGTTTTGCGTAGCTCAATTGATAGAGCATCGCAAAATACAACATCATGTAATCATGGGTTCGATCCCAGGGAGCGCATGTGCTCATAAAGTGTATATGCACTGTAAATCACAGGGTAGGGTTAAGGGGTGGGGTGGGTGTAGTTGTTAATAAAAAATTATTTTTGCTAAATGGAAATATGACAAATGGTGGTCCACCCATTGCATTTAAATGAACACGCTTTTTGATTGGTAATGACAGTCGTAAGATGTAACACGACGCTGTCATTATTTTTACGCCAGCTAGAGAGTGCATGACTTTAAAACGTAAATAAAGGTTGTAATAAGGTGCTTGAAAAACGAGGAGGACAGTCTGAGTTTTACAGATGCAAGAAACGTGGCTTTCAAATGAAAGACTGGTATTAAAGAGCACACCCAGGTTCCTCACTGACGACGAGACTTGACAGAAAATAGCAGAGGGCCGAACACAGATCCTTGCGGCACTCCATAATTTACTGATGTTATCTTAGATTTTTTCCCAGTTTAAATAGACAAAATGGTTGCGGTCTGATACGATATAAATCACCTTAATACCCATGTAATTCTGTAGTATTTTATGATATATAGCGTCAAACGCAGCGAGTAAAACTAGCATTGAGATATAGCCTTGGAAGTCCCTCCCACCCGATTCCTCACATCGCCAACACTTCATTAAAAATGAACAAACAGCATGTATTAGCAAATATGAATCTGGGTGAAATGGGTGGTGTGTGTTCATCTAGATCAGGGGTGTCCAAACTCGGTCCTGGAGGGCCACTGTCCTGCAGAGTTTAGCTCCAACCCCAATTAAACACACCTGTATAAGCTAATCAAGGTCTTATTAGGCATACTAGAAACTTCCAGACAGGTGTTGAGGCAAGTTGGAACTAAACTCTGCAGGACAGTGGCCCTCCAGGACCGAGTTTGGACACCCCTGATCTAGATAAATGAGTTTAAAGGACATAACGAATCTAAAGCTTCCTTCCAACATCAGAGACATGTTTAGACTTGCCCAGGTCTAATAACAGATGAATCCCTGGAGGATGTCATTACTGAACGTCATCTCAACACAACACAAAATGAGCCATTGGTAAGTGTACACATAACTGAACGAAGCAAGTAGTAGCTACTATGTTCTTGCAATGTTACACCTTTTTTCACCTTATGCATCAAAAAGATCTTCCTCTCTTCGATATGGGCCCATGTGACTCCAGCTGTCATGATTGGTTCCTTGCTGCTTGTCTGTGGGCAGTTGTAGTTGAACCCGGTTTAGATTGAGTTCAGCGAGCTCACAATGCATGTTCTCTCAGGGTTTTATTAAAGTGTTATCTATTCTTCCAGTACCAGATTTTTGAAGGTCATTTAATGCATTTCAAGAGTGACTAGATGTGCTCATGTAAGTATGAGTGTTATCCTATTCTGAACATCAATCATTAAAACATGATCAATCAGAAACATGATCTCAATCAGTGGTAGAGGTATACTCCAGTATAGAATACTAATGAAATCAAATCATCAAAACGGTGACACTCTCTATGAAGCCTGTATTTATAATGCATCATAAGGGTGTTCTTAATGCATTATAATACATGCATAATGCCTTATAACCAACCTTATAATGTGCTGTATCAGCTTATCAATAATAATAACAACAACAGGTACAATACATTCAAATACATATTTGTGGTTATAACTTTTAAGAGTACAATGCATTATAACACCAGATGAAGCCTGCATTTATAATGCATCATAAGGGCATTCTTAATACATGCATAATGCCTTATAAACAACCTTATAATGCACTGTATCATCTCATGAATAATCATAACAACAGCAATAATACTTTTGGGTTATAAGTATTAAGAATATGATGATTTATAACACACAATGAACATAATTTTATCCACTTAAGTTATAATGGATTATAAATCCCATAGTTCCATATCTTCTACTTTCCCCGAGACATTGTTTTCTTAAGATCTGTACAGTTTCACACTACATTTTATGAGTGCTCTTTGTGTTCTTTGAGTTCTTCTTTTAAACAGCCATGAGATATCATGAAGTGGTTATAATGCATTTCCCTTGAGATAAAATTAAAGTTGCAAAGCAATGTCACAATGCAAATCATGTTTTATTCATAAAAACTGTAATATTACATGGTCTTACCAAATCTAATACCTATGTAGTGTACATCTTCCATGCACGCTCTAAATGTTGTGTATAAGGTTGTTTATAAGGCATTATGCATGTATTATAATGCATTAAGAATACCCTTATGATGGATTTTAAATGCAGGCTTCATCTGGTGTTATAATGCCTTGTGCTCTTAAACATTATAACCACAAATATAATCTATTGTACCTGTTATGATTATTTATAAGCTAATACAACATATTATAAGGTTGTTTATAAGGCATAATGCATGTATTATAATGCATTAATAAAGGCTTCATAGAAAGTGTCACCATTAAATCCAGCAGCTAAACACACACTGCGTTTTAATCTTAATTATGCAAACATTAAAAAGACAATTGTGTAGTTTGGATCATCAAGTTTATTTGCAAATGAATTACAGTGAAGTTTAGCCGTCCACACCAAACCGTTCCTTATTTACACAGCTTTAGATTTCATTTAATTCCCCAAACGAACTGTTCATTACAAGCTCCCGGGACAGAAAGAAAAACATTCTACATGATAAATGAGCTCTGAAGGAGAAATCATAATAACCAGCGTTTCAACACTACACAACTGTTTAGATCTGTTAAACACACACGCCCAACACTTCATTTTAAATAGTCAAAGTATTAAACTTGAATAAATGTGAAGTATTTAATGCTGCATGCCTCAGCAACACAAACAAATTAATACTCATGTCTGTATATTAAAGGAAAATCTTCTTATACTGATGAAGGTATTCATAAGTCTTGAGTTACATTCTATTACAAAATACCAAATATGGCTCTCGTAATGTTTATTTGTGCCTTGAGTGACGCTTCACCCTCCGTTCTCCATTTCTACATCCACCGTCTCGAAACAACAAAGAGAGAGAACATGGACAAATATCATCAAATCCATGACTAGATGAAGAAGAGAAGGACTGTGCGTTAAAGGAACACGCCACTATTTTTGACTCATTTTCCGTCTCCCCTAGAGTTAAACAGTTCAGTTTGACCATTCTCGAAATCCATTCAGCCGATCTCCGGGTCTGGCGCTAGCACTATTAGCATAGCTTAGCATAGATCATTGAATCTGATTAGACCGTTAGCATCTCGCTCAAAAATGACCAAAGACTTTCAATATTTCTCCTATTTAAAACTGGACTCTTCTGTAGTTTTCTAAGACGTATACTAAGGCCGATGGAAAATGAGAAGTTGTGATTTTCTAGGCCGATATGGCAGGAAGTATACTCTCATTCCTGCGTTATAAGTGCAGCGGCGCAATGATATTACAGAAAATAGTCCCAGCGCTCCCTGTGTAAGCAGGCTGTCACGTTGGTTATGTTGACGGAAGTTAGCCTATTTTATATTATTATATTAAATTACGCAGCATGCTTACACAGGGAGCGCTGGGACTACTTTCTGTAATATCATTGCGCCGCTGCACTCATGGGGCGTCTCACAGCTCTTGATTATTACGCAGGAATGAGAGTATAGTTCCTGCCATATCGGCCTAGAAAATCACAACTTCTCATTTCCCGTTGGTTTTAGTACACGATGGAACTACAGAAGAGTCCAGTTTTAAATAGGAGAAATATCGAAACTCTTTGGTCATTTTTGAGCGAGATGCTAACGGTCTAATCAGATTCAATGATCTATGCTAAGCTATGCTAAAAGTGCTAGCGCCAGACCCGGAGATCAGCTGAATGGATTCAAAAACGGTCAAACTCAACTCTTTAACTCTAGGGGAGACGGAAAATGAGCCTATTTACAAAAATAGTGACGTGTTCCTTTAATATGACATTCGAATGCCATATGATGTCCAAATGTCATGATCAGGAGGATCGGTGTGTTTATCGGATATCACCTCACACTTGCTCTTTTGAGACTTCACATGCTCTCTAAAGATATTCTGACTTGAATGGAAGCAAATGATCAAGTCAAAGGACGCAGATATCCTTTTGCAAACGCTTCAATGATCTACATCTAGAGAACCCAGACAGCAACAGTGTCCTGATCCCAGATCCAGAAACATTCATTTAGCACCTGAATTCAGAATAACCCCTCAGCGAAATATACATTCTCACCCACACCTAATGAAAGGGCACTACATCAAATGAATGAGTGCATACATATACACGCGTCTGTCTAGATGAATTATGAATGATGTGTCCTATAAGTCCTGTTCTCCATGTGTATAGTGTGTGAACCTGCAAGACGAGCCCTTGGACTGAAGCAGTAATGATGGCTCTCGGGTCAGAGTTCGTTGCAGGCCGAGTTCTCCGAGGTCTTAAACATCAGGATGGAGTTGTATATTTTCAGCGCAGGTCCTAGTTTAATGCTGAGGATCTTCACCAGGTCCACCTGGGTCAGCAACAGGAAGGCCTCGCCGTCTATTTGCTGAAACCAAACACAGCTGTCAATCGGTTTATAATGTCACGCTTTTCCTCGACAACACTGTTATAAACCACGGATTGCTCAAAGATCTCATTTCTGTTTACAAACAGAGACATCTGGTGATCACATACACAGATCAGGCATAACATTATGACCGGTGAATAGGGTTGCCACCTTCAGTCTGGCAAAATAAGGGACACCCTTTCACAACACCGCCCTCCCCTCCAAAAAATTCAAGGACACAATTAAAAAATAAGTCATGAACTGATTATTTCAACCATGACAACTTGACAGCTCAACAATAAACCATAAGACATGAGATTTTATAATATGTTACATTTGAATATTTTATTTCTTTCTAAAGAACTCTTTAGTAGCCTATTTGGTGCACTTTAAAGGGATAGTTAACCCCAAAATGAAAATTCTGTCATCATTTACTCTCCCTCATGATGTCCAAACCTGTATGAGTTTCTTTGTTCTGCTGAACACAAAAGAAGATATTTAGAAGAAAGTTTATAACCAGTCTGCTTTGGGCGCACCTTTGACTTTCATAGTAGGAATGAATCTCCCTGTGTGTTCAACGTAAAGACATCTTTGGAACATCTTAAGGGTGAGTAAATATAATGACAGAATTTTAATTTTTGGGTGAACTGTTCCTTTAAGCAGTCATTCTGAACCAGTAATCACTGTTTTGTGACAATTCTGAAATTTTGTATTAATTTATTTAAATTATAACTATATTATTATGTAATTATTTGTCCCATTTTTATCTAAATATATATTTTTAAATGGCATACGCTTTATATGACAGGATTATTTATTATGTATGATTAATATAGCCTAGCTAAATGATAAATTAATAACATTAATTAGGCTATAATCTATTGATTAACCTGTCTAAAAAAATATAATAATTCTGTCTGCCAAGCTCTGATAATGTTATATTAATATATTATCCATTAAAAAAAACAATAGGCGTAGCTTTAGAAGCACGGATGCTGCTTTAAGTCAGACAGTCTGAGCCTGAAATGCTTCTCTGTAAAGTGTGCAGTTGGCCTGAGGTTCATCATGAGTTTCTGGACAGACCCATTGATACCTTTTTGATATTCAGCCCTATATCTGGAGAAGAGATCCTCTTGCATTGAAACGGTGGACGCGAGCTCGACATGTTTTTAAAATAAGTTTACAGCGCATGTTCCCGCCGGCGCTATGGCAACAACGCCGCTAAAACGCAAATCACGCACAAATGAGCTTCTCTACTACTTATTACTTATTCTCCACACTGCAAAATCCTTATGTGTTTATTGAACTATGTGTGGACAGTGGGGATGCAACAATACAGTTAGTCCACGGTTCAATACATACCTCGGTTTTTAACCACGGTTTTCGGTTCGGTTGGGTTCTGATGGCTTGTCACATCAGTTTTTTGTTATTCTATTCTTAGGCGACAGGAACAGCAAGAGGTTAAAGAGAAAAAAGACATTTTTTTTATTGCAATACTCTTTCTTTATTTTACTTAAAAGAATTGAAAAACCTTACTTAAACTTAACTTTACTTAAAAAAAAACCTTGTACACGTTCCTAGTGTATAGGATAATATAAAATATATATATATAAAGATTTACACTGGCAGCTCAGAGCTCAGAGCAGCATTTAAGTATGAAATTGAATGAATAAATGTAAAATTAAAACACTACATAGACTTCACAATAAAATATACACTGATTCTTATTAAAGCTACTGTATTAGTTTATCAGTCAAGAGCAGTGAGTGATTTTCTCTTTGTCTTTTGTTGTTGTATTAACATTAAAGTGATATTTCACTCAAAAATGAAAATTCTGTCATGGAGAAATGAATACAGGTTTGGAACAATATTAGAGTGAGTGAATAATGACATCATTTTATAGGTGAACTGTCCCTTTAAGGACGGCGTGTTCACTATAGGCTGCGCTGCTGTCAGTTTAAGACCTGCGCGCATCTAATATACAGACACGATTACGATTTTACTGTCACTTTAGACATAACCGACTGTGTTTATGTTAACCTTGTGTGTATTTGACAGTATTAACGCAGTTAGACGACTATTTAGTCCAGTAATCACGTGTTTGACAGGCTTTTAGTGCGCACGCTCTGAAAAGCACATGTTAAAACCGCGCACGCGAATGAAACCGGCAAGGCTTTAAAACGCATGCAAGTAATGAACTTTAGTGATTGTGAATATCTCTAGTGTTCTGTGAGTATAACTCCACCACTAACGTGTGATGTGAATGTATGTCGTGTTGTTCAGTATTGGGATGGAGGCAAATGATAGAATTTGTAGAAAAATAATTGATTAAATGCGAAACTGAAAAAAACGCAATTCACAAGCGCGTATTGAACCGTGAATGCCGTACCGAACGGCTCAATATTATATTGAGAATTGTGGCATCCCTAGTGGACAGTGGACCTATGTAAAATACGGGACATTTTATTTGGTATTGGTTTAATACGGGACTCATCATTTTGCTTGTAAATACGGGACGATTCCGTATTTCACGGGACGGGTGGCAACCCTAGCGGTGAATAACACTGATGATCTCTTCATCACGGCTCCTGTAACAACACAACCTAAAACCAACAACGTCTAATGATGTTAGAATTTGACGTTGTGTGGACGTTCCCATTATGACGTTAAGGAGACGTTGAGTTTTGGTCACCGTACCTCACGACTAAATGTCTGACGTCAATATGACGTTGGCTTGAGACGTTGACTCAACGTTGGATTTTGGTTACATTACAACAACCTAAAAACAACTAAATATCAGTGGATTTTGGACGTCAAGTTAAAGGATTAGTTCACAGTTAAACAAACTTTTGCTGATAATTTACTCACCCCTATGTCATCCAAGATGTCCATGTCTTTCTTTCTGCAGTCGAAAAGAAATTTTTGATGAAAACATTCCAGGATTTTTCTCCATATAATGGACTTCAATGGGCTCCAAACGGTTCAAGGTCCAAATGACAGTTTCAGTGCAGCTTTAAACGACACCAGATGATGAATAAGGGTCTGATCTAGACAAACCATCAGTTTCTGAGAGAAACCCAGCAGTATTTATGCTGTTATTTTACCTCTTATCAGACAAGCGTGATCATCTCTGAGCTCCGCCATAACTTCTGGCAAGTGAGGTCAAAATACGAGCGTGGTCATAGATGTATACGTAGATGCCTCATTAGCGCTTGCACGAATCAGTAGAATGAGGCATCTATGATTGATACATCTATGACCACGCTCGTATTTTGACCTCACTTGCCGGAAGTTATGGCGGAGCTCAGAGATAATCACGTTCGTCTGATAAGAGGTAAAATAATAGCATAAATACTGCTCGTTTGGCTAGATAAGTCCCTTATTCATCGTCTGGTGTCGTTTAAAGCTGCACTGAAACTGTCATTTGGACCTTGAACCGTTGGTTCCCATTGAAGTCCATTAAATGGAGAAAAACCCTGGAATGTTTTCATCAAAAAACTTAATTTCTTTTCGACTGAAGAAAGAAAGACATGGACATGTCTAACATGAGTAAATTATCAGCAAAAGTTTATTTAAAAGTGAACTAATCCTTTAACGTTGGCATTAGACGTTGAGCTGACACTGAATTTTGGTCACCTGACGTCGCAACCAAATATCAACGTCTTATGATGTCGTGTGCCTGCTGGGATAAAAGAAGGTAAAGTAAACTCATTTCCACCAGATGTCTTGAGACGTTTGGACCCTGATGTATGACAGGACAGTCCACATTTGCACACAGTAAATAATTATAAAACAAAAGGAAGCACAGAAGAGAACAGGAGGAGCGAGAGATGGGAAATAAGAGGAAGAGCAGACAGACGGAGTGAGAACAGGATTATTTAAAGCAGCAGCCCTCGGGCCTGTTAGTGGTAAACAGACATGATGCTGTGGGATGACTTTACATGCCTATAAATGGCTTCAGTGAGATCTCCTCACATATCCCATCATGCACCTTGCTCTCTCTTTCTTATGCACCATGAGATTGTGTTTTCCGTAAATGCTCCGGTTACTCCGGCTGATCCGGTGTTTACAGGGAATAATTTACCTCCTCTCTGAAGGTGCGCACTTGCTCTCTGCAGCCGGGAAGTCCTTGGATGAACTCGATCACCTACAGAATGACAATGAGGATCAGAGGAGGATAATAACACTGGCATTTACTCCACAAAGCGTAAGCGCAGGCGGGATGTGGAGAGCTGTGTACCTCATCCACGCTCCACGCTGCCACTTTACTGGCCGTGATGCCCGCCACTGTCGGAAGCAGCTTGCTGTGCTGGTCCCAGCAGTGAGGCATGCTGGGAGACGGGCTGGAACAGGGCATGAATACAGACTGGTGCAAAGCCTGCTGCAGAGTCAACTCTAAAAGAGAGAGAGAGAGAATTATTAAAGAGCACATATTATGCTCTACTAGAGCAGTTGAATGTTGATTATTTCCCCATATTCTCCAGTGTTGCGGCTCCTCTCTTCCCAGTCTGTCAGTAACGCTCTGTCTCTATGAAGCCCCTCCTTCTGAAAAGCACACTGTGCTCTGATTGGTCGGCTGGAGCCGTGTTGTGATTGGTGTTTGGGAAATGCCCCGCCCCTTCCCATAACCGGCAGTTTCACACGACTAACTTACTCAACCAGACCCCACATCGTTATGCTGCCCATTAAAGGGTTAGTTCACCCAAAAATGTAAATTGTGTCATTAATGACTCAATGCCTCATGTTGTTCGACACCCGTCAGACCTCCGTTCATCTTCGGAACAGAAATGAAGATATTTTAGTGTAAATCTGATGCTGAGAAAGGCCTCCATTGGCTCAACTTTACACTCTCAAGACCCTTAAAAGAAACTAAAGACTAAAGTTACAAAGTCCATCTCACTACAGCGGCTCTACAATAACTTTATGAATCGACGAGAATAGTTTTTGTGCGCAAAAAAACCCTAAATAACGACTTATATAGTGACGACGATTTCAAAACACGGCCTCATGAAGCTTCGAAGCGTTATGAATCATTGAGTCGATTCAGCAGTTTGACACGCGATCCAAATCATGATTCGACTCACTGATTCATAACGCTTCGAAGCTTCATGAGGCCGTGTTTTGAAATCATCACCATATAAGTCGTTATTTAGGGTTTTTTTGCGCACAAAAACTATTCTCGTCTTCATAAAGTTATTGTAGAGCCGCTGTAGTGAGATGGACTTTGTAACTTTAGTCTTTAGTGTCTTTTAAGGGTCTTGAGAGTGTAAAGTTGAGCCAATGGAGGCCTTTCAGAGCATCAGATTTACACTAAAATATCTTCATTTGTGTCTGAAGATGAACGGAGGTCTGACGGGTGTCCAACCACATGAGGGTGAGTCATTAATGACACAATTTTCATTTTTGGGTGAACAAACCCTTTAATTATTATAATGAGGAATATTGTGACGTGTTTGTTTACTCTGAGAAAGGAAGACAATAATACATTTTCATGAGGGCTCTGCTATTGTAACATTATTACAGCTTTGTCTCAAATAGGCAGAAATGTCCACAATGAAATATACAGTGAAAAATATTAATGATCAACATCCATTAATATTACTATACACTGATCAGGCATAACATTATGACCAGGTAACTCTTCATCACCTGTTAGTGGGTGGGATATATTAGGCAGCAAGTGAACATTTTCCCCTCAGAGTTGATGTGTCAGAAGCAGGAAAAATGGGCAAGTGTAAGGATTTGAGCGAGTTTGACAAGGGCCAGATTGTGACGGCTAGACGACTGGGTCAGAGCATCTCCAAAACTGCAGCTCTTGTGGGGTGTTCCCGGTCTGCAGTGGTCAGTCTCTATCAGAAGTGCTCAAGCCTTTCATGGAGACGATATTCCCTGGTGTCTGTGGCTCTTTCAGCAGATAATGCGCCGCCACAAAGCACAAATGCTTCAGGAATGCTTTGAGGAGCACAACAACGAGTTTGAGGCGTTGACTCGGCCTCCAAATTCCCCAGATCTCAATCCAATCGAGCATCTGTGGGATGAGCTGAACAAACAAGTCCGATCCATGGAGGAACCACCTCACAACTTACAGGACTTAAAGGATCTGCTGCTAACATCTTGGTGCCAGATACCACAGCACACCTTCAGGGGTCTAGTGGAGTCGACAGGTCAGGGGGACCAACACAATATTTGGTCATAATGTTATGCCTGATATACCATCTACTACACATAAAGTGGGTTGGCAAAATATTGAGCATTTTTGCTGCTGTGTATTTATACTCCTTCTGTTCTGTTCATTGTCGGTTCTCATTGGTTTCTCCTGTTGCATTGACCTTCTGAGTTAAATGAGAAGTGTCCATGTTTGAATCCTGCTCTGACTGATCCCAGTTATACGTGACGGACGAGCGATTGGTTCCCTCTCTTATTGATTATTGATGACATCATAGGCAGTGGCAGTTCTAATGGGCTGCAGTTACACTAATTGAACCGTTTAAATCTGAGAGATGTTTGTTAAGAGCAAATTGCGCGCTTTGAAATTCCAAGTAAAGGTAAATCACTACCTTGTTCATGAAGGGCAAAATGACTTCCTTCATTTGAGCACTTCACCTAGTGTGCCTTATGAATAAAGTCGCCTTCCTGCAGTGCCAGAGGCCATTTAAAGTCTCTTTAGAGCGGAGCACTGCACTCATGAGCCACATGCTGGGATAACACCACCCTCCTCCTCCACCGCGGGCCGTACATGGCTAACTCCCTCTGACAGAGCCGTCTTTGAGGTGGGAATGAAAAGGATCAGGGCTGCGTTTCCTGAAAGCATCATGAGCCCAAGCTGATCGTGGAGACCATTGCCACAAACCATCAACACAGCTCACAATGCTTTTGGGAAATGCAGCGTTTCAACCAAGTCTCAAGATAATGTCAACACAGGAAAATAAAATATCCGGTGAGTATGCACTTATATTGAAAAAGAAGTAAGTTGTGATCAGGGCTCCGAACCGGTTCCAGGAACGAAGACGAAAACCGGAAACGAACGAAATTTTAAGAGGAACAAAAACGAAAACGAAATCAAAATCAATTTGAATCGTTCTGAACAGAAACGTTAATTTGAAATGGCCATTAACCGGTTAATAACGTTATTTTATCGTTCTCTTTAATATTTTTATTTGGCAGTGACCAATCATGAATAGAGTAGCTCCAGCATGTGATGTGACGGATCAAGCGTGAGTGAGTGAAATGTCATCTATGAATCTACCGGTAACGCAAGTCAGTGTGAGCGCATTTACACGCCTCAGGTACATTTCTTTCCCCACTGAGGTCTATAATGAAAGCGCAGGTATTGGAGGACATTCTTTTCGAACGTTTAAATAAGCAGTACGGACTTTAAGCTCAAATAGACTGATTTAGGCTAGTTTGTGGATTTCGTTTAAGCCTATCCAAGTAGGCTATAGCATCTATCAAACATTTTTCCTATAGTCTTTCAGATTGCCAATACAGGACAGGTCAATGTTTTCTATACGGTTGATGCTTCGTATTAAATGGTATGTTATATTGCATTAAATGATCGAGCTTTATTAGCTGACTGAATTTGATTATGTGATGCAAGGACGTGTTTCGCAGTGTTTGCTTTGAAATTAGCAGTTGACGGTGCATTAAAAGAGCAATGGTTATCCAGTTTATTTATTCTTTATTCATACATTTTTTAAAACAAGTCGTGTTGAAAAAAAGTTATGAAACGTTACAAAGAATGTTATTACTCTTCTGAAAAGAATTAGGCATAAGAGCCACTTTCGATTGTCTAACGCTCCATTAAAACAGGTCCGCTGTTTATGCTTTGTAATTAATGCATGTATTTCTGTTGTGGTTTTAAAAATGTTATGAAATAAATATTCAAGTTTAATTACCATGCGTTATATTATTATTGAGTGAAAATAAGTCTATTTATACATATGTTTAAAGTATAGGCTAAATTAAAATAACGTTATTAACCGGTATTTTTTCAAATCAAACCGTTTTCGGAACAGTAATGTTTAATGAGGAACGCAAAAACGGAAACGCTATAATATCGATTCTGCTCGGAGTGAACCGATTGATATTTTTTTCCGTTTTTAAGCCCTGGTTGTGATCTTCTCTAGTGATCTACAGTATCTCAGTGATGTAACACAAGTGAAGTCTTAAGTTTCTAGTTCAGTCATGAAACTCAAGAGGGCACAGGCTGATGAGTCTTTAATGCAACCTGAAAGCTATCCCACCCTTCAGTGGTTCAGTGTTTGCTGTAGGCTCGTCCTGTTGCCTCTGAACCCCTCCACCTCCCCAGCTCCACCTGCCTAGATCTGATAGAGGATCCAAGAACAAATGCATTAAGGCCAGGGCTTGACTAACTTTTTTGCTCACCAGCCACTGTGACTAGTGGTTTACTAGCCACTCAGCATTTTCACTGGCCACCATTTTAACATCGATTCCATCATCTCATATTAGGCTGCTGTCACTTTAAGAGCTGAGGCACGGATCCATTACACTGTTACACATGCGTTTTCTTTCTCAACTGTTTGCATTCACTTACAACAGAACTGACTGTGTTTACGTCAATACTCGCCAACACCAGAATTTTGAACCAAGCGGCTCCTCCCGCAGTTTCTCCTGAAGCCGATACTGAAGTGAGTTAAACTGCAGTTCATGGACTGGCCACTAGAGACAGACTCCAGAAGGAGCAGAATCTCATTGAGCTCATGTTAAAATGGCCATCTTTACAGCAGAAGAACACATGTTTACAGTCTGGGACAAACTGTGCTTTTGGTCTGTACGGCTAATGTTGCCCTTCATGACGACTGTGAGGGGGAAATGTTTTTATAACTCATTCATTTACATTATAAAAAGCCTTGAGTTCTGCATAATTAAGGGCGTGTCCACTTTGAGTGACAGGTGGATAGTCTGTTAGTCATCACCTCAGCTCCGCCCACGTCCCGCCTCTTTGCGCATTTTCTGTTATCCAGGAGTGACGTGCACAAGATGGCGACGGCCAGCTCGACCCGACTTTACTCTTCAGAACTGCTCTTCAGATCCTGTGGGTGACGCCACGGACACTACGGCCATATTTCTTTACAGTCTATGGTTTGAACACGAAACCCAAAACAGTTCAGTGGAAACTCCGCCATGCAGTTGATTCTTAAAGGGTTAGTTCACCCAAAAATGAAAATTCTGTCATTAATTACTCACCCTCATGTCGTTCGAGACCCGTAAGACCTCCGTTCATATTCGGAACACAAATGAAGATATTTTTGTTGAAAGCTGATGCTGAGAAAGGCCTCCATTGGCATTCAGTACACTTATACTCCCAAGACGGATAAAAGGCACTCAAAACATCGTTACAAAGTCCATCTCACCACAGTGACTCTACAATAATCTTACTATGCGACGACAATAGTTTTTGTGCGCAAAAAAAATCAAAATAACACCTTTTTCCAACTTGTTACTGCCTTCCGTGTGTGCCTCCACGACGCATGCGCGAGAATATGAGCAGATCCGGCGTTCGGACACATGACCCAGAAGAGATTTGTTTACAATCAGAGGAAGACGCGCGTGTCTCAGCTGTTGGATTCTACATTGATCGTGCTTTAGGTCTCGGCGTGGTTCTCAAAATGGGGCTTAAGTGTGCATTTCATGGAATCCCGAACCCCGGCGCTACGTCATATTCTCGCGCATGCGTCGTGGAGACACACGCGGAAGGCAATAACAAGCTGGATAAAGGTGTTCTTTTGATTTTTTTTTGCGCACAAAAACTATTGTCGTCGCATCGTAAGATTATTGTAGAGTCACTGTGGTGAGATGGACTTTGTAATGACATTTTAAGTGCCTTTTATCGGTCTTGGGAGTATAAGTGTACTGAATGCCAATGGAGGCCTAACTGAAGCCTTTCTCAGCCATCAGCTTTACACTAAAATATCTTCATTTGTGTTCCGAATATGAACGGAGGTCTTACGGGTCTCGAACGACATAAGGGTGAGTAATAAATGACAGAGTTTTCATTTTTGGGTGAACTAACCCTTTAAGATTTTATTGGTCATGTCTAAGACTCACTCATTATGAATCAGAATGAATCAGCCGTTTGAATGAATCGGTTGAATGAATGATTCAATGACTCACTCATTAAGAGAGTCAAATGCTTCGTTCCTGAATGAATCAGCAATTTGAATTAATCGGTTGAATGAATGATTCAATGACTCACTCATTAACAGAGTCAAATGCTAAGTTCCTGAATGAATCAGTCGTTTGAATGAATCGGTTGAATGAATGATTCAATGACTCACTGATTAAGAGAGTAAAATGCTTCGTTCCTGAATGAATCAGCCGTTTGAATGAATCGGTTGAATGAATGATTAAATGACTCACTGATTAAGAGAGTAAAATGCTTCGTTCCTGAATGAATTAGCCATTCAAATTAATCGGTTGAATGCATGATTCAATGACTCACTCATTAATACAGGCAAATGCTTCGTTCCTGAATGAATCAGCCGTTTGAATTAATCGGTTGAATGCATGATTCAATGACTCACTCATTAATACAGTCAAATGCTTCGTTCCTGAATGAATCAGCCGTTTGAATGAATCGGTTGAATGAATGATTAAATGACTCACTGATTAAGAGAGTAAAATGCTTCGTTCCTGAATGAATCAGCCATTCAAATTAATCGGTTGAATGCATGATTCAATGACTCACTCATTAATACAGTCAAATGCTTCGTTCCTGAATGAATCAGCAATTTGAATTAATCGGTTGAATGAATGATTCAATGACTCATTAATACAGTCAAATGCTTCGTTCCTGAATGAATCAGCAATTTGAATTAATCGGTTGAATGAATGATTCAATGACTCACTGATTAAGAGAGTAAAATGCTTCGTTCCTGAATGAATCAGCCGTTTGAATGAATCGGTTGAATGAATGATTCAATGACTCACTCATTAATACAGTCAAATGCTTCGTTCCTGAATGAATCAGCCATTCAAATTAATCGGTTGAATGCATGATTCAATGACTCACTCATTAATACAGTCAAATGCTTCGTTCCTGAATGAATCAGCCGTTTGAATGAATCGGTTGAATGAATGATTCAATGACACACTCATTAATACAGTCAAATGCTTCGTTCCTGAATGAATCAGCCATTCAAATTAATCGGTTGAATGCATGATTCAATGACTCACTCATTAAGACAGTCAAATGCTTCGTTCCTGAATGAATCAGCAATTTGAATTAATCGGTTGAATGAATGATTCAATGACTCACTCATTAACAGAGTCAAATGCTAAGTTCCTGAATGAATCAGTCGTTTGAATGAATCGGTTGAATGAATGATTCAATGAGTCACTGATTAAGAGAGTAAAATGCTTCGTTCCTGAATGAATCAGCCGTTTGAATGAATCGGTTGAATGAATGATTAAATGACTCACTGATTAAGAGAGTAAAATGCTTCGTTCCTGAATGAATTAGCCATTCAAATTAATCGGTTGAATGCATGATTCAATGACTCACTCATTAATACAGTCAAATGCTTCGTTCCTGAATGAATCAGCCGTTTGAATGAATCGGTTGAATGAATGATTCAATGACACACTCATTAATACAGTCAAATGCTTCGTTCCTGAATGAATCAGCCATTCAAATTAATCGGTTGAATGCATGATTCAATGACTCACTCAATAAGACAGTCAAATGCTAAGTTCCTAATTGAATCAGCCGTTTTAATGAATCAGATGAATGAATGATTCAATGACTCACTCATTAAGAGAGTCAAATGCTTCGTTCCTAAATGAATCGGTTGAATGAATGATTCATTGACTCACTCATTAAGGAAATAAAACCATGCGTTGAACACGCACTGTTCACACAGACACAAAAAATAGGGCAGGTGCAAGTGATTTTCTGCTCTGAACCAAACCAAAGGTTCAAAAACAAAAGTACAAAAGTGAGTTGACTCTATCCATTTTGCCGCCTTTTCTTGTGTCGTCGTTACCTAGCAACAGCTGCCGCTTTAATGATACGAATGTATTGTGGTTCTGGCATGAAATACAGTGCGAACACAATCCAGCGGGAGCGGATGAAGGCGGCGCAATCAAACTCTGTGTGAAAGCACCTTTATATTTAACCCCTTCACGACTCCTGTGCTTCAGAGAGAGAAGAGCTCAGGTAAAGACACTGAGGTGATGCTGGATCATCACTGCACAGTTACAGGCTCAGATCTGACATTAATTAGCGGAGCACATAGCCAGTGGAACCGTCTGTTATATAAACACATAAATGTCTCTGATAATGGCCATTTCCATGTCATTAGCTTCCTCCAGGGAATTCATAAAACATGTGTCGGAATACATCTGGATATCTAAGTGTCAGTGGAGTGTGTTTGTTAACCCTGGAGCAAATGCTCTACATCATCCTCTAATGTGCTCCTGAGGAAAAGTGAACTCGCACTCCAAACTCAAAAAGACAAATGAAGTGACAACAGATATCAGGTTATGTCTCCGCAGTGTGTTTGCTTCATGTAATTATTGAGGGATGAGGGATGCATTATGGGATGCCAGTGCAAAAGTCACATTATTTATACAGATGGTTTCAAAGCAGCTTCACAGTAATAAACAGGAAAATAATGTAAAATAACTCAATTCAGATGTAAAGCAGCTCTCCAGCAGAAAATAGAGTCATTATCCACATCAGTTCAGTTCAATATCACTGTTGATGTTGCACAGTTAGTGTAAATTCAGTTCGAGTTTGTTCACATTCAAAAGTGTCAGGGCAGTTAAATTGATATAGACAGTTTAGTGTTTTGGGGTTTTAGCATATACTATATTAAAGTCTCTTGATCACTACAGTATACCGATCAATACCACAGTTCAATAAACAGAGCAACACACGGCGGTGAATGAGCGAATCGTTGAGTGAATGATTCAAACGGCTCACTCATTATGAGAGTCAAATGCTTCGTTCCTGAATGAATCAGCCGTTTGAATGAATCGGTGGAATGAATGATTCAATTACTCACTCATTAAGAGAGTCAAATGCTTCGTTCCTGAATGAATCAGCTGTTTGAATGAATCGGTTGAATGAATGATTCAATGACTCACTCATTAAGAGAGTCAAATGCTTCGTTCCTGAATGAATCAGTTGAATGAATGATTCAGTGACTCACTCATTAAGACAGCCAAATGCTTCGTTCCTGAATGAATCAGCCGTTTAAATGAATCGGTTGAATGAATGATTCAGTGACTCACTCATTACGACAGCCAAATGCTTTGTTCCTGAATGAATCAGCCGTTTAAATGAATCGGTTGAATGAATGATTCAGTGACTCACTCATTAAGACAGCCAAATGCTTCGTTCCTGAATGAATCAGCCGTTTAAATGAATCGGTTGAATGAATGATTCAGTGACTCACTCATTACGACAGCCAAATGCTTTGTTCCTGAATGAATCAGCCGTTTAAATGAATCAGTTGAATGAATGATTCAGTGACTCACTCATTAAGACAGCCAAATGCTTCGTTCCTGAATGAATCAGCCGTTTAAATGAATCGGTTGAATGAATGATTCAGTGACTCACTCATTACGACAGCCAAATGCTTTGTTCCTGAATGAATCAGCCGTTTAAATGAATCGGTTGAATGAATGATTCAGTGACTCACTCATTAAGACAGTCAAATGCTTCGTTCCTGAATGAATCAGCCGTTTGACTGAATCAGTTGAAACTCAATGACTCACACAAAAGATACACATACATTTAATTAGGTTAAATACTGAAATATAAAATATTGAGGAATCATTTTTTGTCAGTATCGCACACCCCTAGTCTGACCTCGACGGACTGAACAGAAGAAATGAACCGGAGAAGATGAACACCTCAAGGGGGCGGAGCCTCATAGCCACGCCCCCTTATGACATCATTACCATGGACCAATGGCGGTTCAAAGGCGTTTTACCAGCCAGAGCGAAGTTTTCCAGAAAGCTGTTTCAAACTCCCAAAGCAAACTCTAAAAGAACTTCGTCCTTTGACTGCACTTGAAGTATATCGGGGCTCTTCATCTCACTTCGCTTGTAGCAAGTCAAGAGCCATCTAAAGATGCGTTCATTCTTTAAGTCTTTTATACAACAGAAACCCTGCGGCGTTGCTCATGCTTCAGGATGAAACTCTTGCGCTGTATCCCTCATTTGCAAGTCACTTCAAATAAAAGCCCCTGCTAAATGAATGAATGCTAAACAGTTAGCTAGATTACTGTAAGAAATGTCCTGGCCTAAAACACGATTCCCCTTTCATCTGCTTTCAGTCGAGTGAGCGCTCCACCTAAAAGAGCGGGATTTATGACGGAGAAGATAAAAGTCCACACTCATGATACCTGCACCGTCTGGGGCTTGAGTTTAGGCTATTGTGAAGTGCTTTGACACCGCTAAGCTGCACTAAACTTCTTCATTAACGTCCTCATGATTTGTTATCGCATTACAATTATATGTGGCTTGAGCCTTGCTAGATTATCCCTCAACGCCCACGATGCTTCCTCACATCTTTCACTCCCCGACCGCCTCCAACGCCCATGACCGGACGCAAACGCTTTTAAGCCGAGGAACAAAGGACCGGCTGTTTGAGTCCAACCCTTCCTCATTAGCGGCTGCCGCTAAACCTCCAGAGGAAGAGCGAGAGACCTGATCTACTGGAAAGAGACTCAATCCCAGCAAGAAGCAGAGATGCAGTGAGTCATCCCAGAAAGAAATGAGTTCAGCTCATCTGCAAATATGAATCACAACCTCCACATGCTTCACACACTCCTCTAACGGAGACCCTTCCACATGATGGAACAGTCTTTGCATGCACAGATAGTGTGAGATACACTGAGGGCGGTGTAGACATTACCTTTGGTTTCCGTGACTGAGGACACCTCACTCTCCACTTCCTCTTCCTGCGGCAGCTCCTCCACCTTCCGCACTTTACAGGGCCGGCCAACCCTGAGGGAGAACACCATCACTTCATCATGACATCAGCACACAGGCAGTGTGGGATATATGGGTTCAGATCGGATAACAAACTTATGCCCCTTTTTACATGATGTAAAATAAGTCTCTGATGACCCAAGAGTGTGTGTGTGTGTGTGTGTGTGAAGTTTAGCTCAAAACACCCCACAGATCATTTATAGCATGTTTAAATTGGTGAGGGTGAGCAAAAACGCGCTATTTTTGTGTGTGTCCCTTTAAATGCAAATGAGCTGTTTATTAGGCTCCGAAAGCCTAAAAAATATGTATCAAACAGCTCCTACATCACCACATGATGTTTGGGAGGGTTTGAAGAAAATCCTCCTCGCTCATCCAGAAACAAACTCCAGACTGGACACGACTGGAGCTTCAGACGGACCTGGTTCTGTGGTCACATGACACTAAAAGAGCTTTTTGATTCAATGACTCACTCATTAAGACAGTCAAATGCTTCGTTCCTGAATGAATCAGCCGTTTAAATGAATTGGTTGAATGAATGATTCAATGACTCTCTTTTTTTTAAGACAGTCAAATGCTTCATTCCTGAATGAATCAGCCGTTTAAGTGAATCAGTTGAGTGAATGATTCAATGACTCACTCAATAAGACAGTCAAATGCTTCGTTCCTGAATGAATCAGCCATTTAAGTGAATCGGTTGAATGAATGATTCAATGACTGTCTTTTTTTTAAGACAGTCAAATGCTTCGTTCCTGAATGAATCAGCCATTTAAGTGAATCGGTTGAATGAATGATTCAATGACTGTCTTTTTTTTTAAGACAGGCAAATGCTTTGTTCCTGAATGAATCAGCCGTTTAAATGAAACGGTTGAATTAATGATTCAATGACTCTCTTTTTTTAAGACAGTCAAATGCTTCGTTCCTGAATGAATGAGCTGTTTAAATGAATCAGTTGAATGAATGATTCAATTACTATTTTTTTTAAGACAGTCAAATGCTCTGTTCCTGAATGAATCAGCCGTTTAAGTGAATCAGTTGAGTGAATGATTCAATGACTCACTCATTAAGACAGTCAAATGCTTCGTTCCTGAATGAATCAGCCGTTTAAATCAATCAGTTGAATGAATGATTCAATGACTCACTCATTAAGACAGTCAAATGCTTCGTTCCTGAATGAATCAGCTGTTTAAATGAATCGGTTGAATTAATGATTCAATGACTCTCTTTTTTTTTTAAGACAGTCAAATGCGTCGTTCCTGAATGAATCAGCCGTTTAAGTGAATCAGTTGAGTGAAAGATTCAATGACTCACTCATTAAGACAGTCAAATGCTTCGTTCCTGAATGAATCAGCCGTTTAAGTGAATCAGTTGAGTGAATGATTCAATGACTCACTCATTAAGACAGTCAAATGCTTCGTTCCTGAATGAATCAGCTGTTTAAATGAATCGGTTGAATGAATGATTCAATGACTCTCTTTTTTTTAACGAGCCATTTTTGTGTGTGTCCCTTTAAATGCAAGTGAGCTGGATTTCGGCTCAGAAAGCCTAAAAAATATGTATCAAACAGCTCCTACATCAGCACATGTTGTTTGGGAGGGTTTGAAGAAAATCCTCCTCGCTCATCCAGAAACAAACTCCAGACTGGACACGACTGGAGCTTCAGACGGACCTGGTTCTGTGGTCACATGACACTAAAAGAGCTTTTTTGGCAGAAACACACCAGATGGGATAAAGTCCCCCAAGCCGCTGGATCTTTAAAGTTCTGGGACTATTTTTTTGGTGGAGGTCCTGGACTTCTTCACGGATTCTAGCAAACACCAACAGATAAAAACTCAAAACCTGACGCTTCTGCTGGAATCTGATCCTCCATCAGGACAATGATCCGAAACAAACCAATCAACACACAGATGTGTGAGTGAGTCCCAGTCCCTGAGCTGAACCCTGTCGAGAACGAGTGATGAAGAGAAGAGAAGAGCTGGAGATTCTGGATGAGGGGATGAACACTCGGTTCTCCTGAGAGGAGGAGGACTCCATAATTAGGTGCTAATAAATGTGTCCAACGTGAACTAGAGAAACACATTTATTTCATAAAGAGATTTTCCCTCCACTTTCAATTCTTTCACTTCACTGAACATTGCACATTTTTGAAACTAAAGCTGAAACTGATAAAGCCTGCAGATTTATTCCCACAGCCGTCTCTGATCCGCTTTAACATGAGGCCACTGTGGTGCGCTAGTGCTAGTCCTCCGTGTTTCTGGCCAGACTCCAGCAGCAGAAATCATCTGTTGACAAAATGTGCAGCAATATTTGGAGCCGAGGTATGATTGTGCATACATCTCATGTGTAATACACAGCTCATTATGCAGATCCTCTCTGTAGAGTAAACAGAAGATCCCCAGGCTGGATATTCTGGAGAATAAATAAGGCAGTGTGTCTGCAGAGATGTTGACTTGAGAACGGACCTCTAAGTCATCGCAGCAGAGTGTGTGTGTGTGTGTGTGTGTGTGTGGAAAATGAAGCGCTGTTGAGTAACAGGTCATTATGTCAACAGCACAACGAGCATTGTTTACTCTCGGTACACAGTGAATCACCCTGTGTGTGTGTGTGTGTGTGTGAGTGTGAGATTGTGTTTGTGTGTGAGTGTGTTTGTGAGTGTGTGTGTGTGTGTGTGTGTGTGTGTGAGATTGTGTCAGTGAGAGTGTGTGTGAGTGTGTTTGAGTGTGTGTGTGTGTGTGTGTGTGAGATTGTGTTTGTGTGTGTGTGAGATTGTGTGAGTGAGAGTGTGTGTGAGTGTGTGTGTGTGTGTGTTTGTTTGTGAGTGTAAGTGTGTGTGCGAGTTTGTGTGAGTGTGTGTGAGATTGTGTGAGTGT
>NC_137105.1:52650846-52675846 GCF_949357685.1 Gobio gobio | reverse complement strand
TCTGTCAGCTCAAGTGTAGACAGCTTTATTAATTATAACTGAGTCTTTCGGTTTTAATGTGTCGCAAAACGCCACTCATGTGACACTGAAAACAGCCACTGTACATTTAAGATGATGTAAATCAGCTCTATTTTGAACGCTGTGTTCGAGGTGTGTTAAACAGCGCTTTTGCAAAAGTTCTTAATGCATAATGTTGGCTTTTTGAGCATCAGCTTTCATAATAATCACACACAGTTGTCCTCAGTGTATAAATATGGATTAAAGGGTTAGTTCACCCAAAAATGAAAATTGTGTCATTAATGACTGAGCCTCATGTGGTTGGACACCCGTCAGACCTCCGTTCATCTTCAGACACAAATGAAGATATTTTAGTGTAAATCTGATGCTCTGAAAGGCCTCCATTGGCTCAACTTTACACTCTCAAGACCCTTAAAAGACACTAAAGACTAAAGTTACAAAGTCCATCTCACTACAGCGGCTCTACAATAACTTTATGAATCGGCGAGAATAGTTTTTGTGCGCAAAAAAACCCCTAAATAACGACTTATATAGTGATGACGATTTCAAAACACGGCCTCATGAAGCTTCGAAGCGTTATGAATCAGTGAGTCGATTCAGCGGTTCAGAGCGTTATGAATCAGTGAGTCGATTCAGCAGTTCAGAGCGTTATGAATCAGTGAGTCGATTCAGCGGTTCAGAGCGTTATGAATCAGTGAGTCGATTCAGCGGTTCAGAGCGTTATGAATCAGTGAGTCGATTCAGCAGTGTGGCGGTTTGACATGCGATCCGAATCATGAATCGACTCACTGATTCATAACGCTCCGAAGCTTCATGACGCCGTGTTTTGAAATCGTCATCACTATATAAGTCATTACTAAGTGTTTTTTTTGCGCACAAAAACTATTCTCGTCTTCATAAAGTTATTGTAGAGCCGCTGTAGTGAGATGGACTTTGTAACTTTAGTCTTTAGTGTCTTTTAAGGGTCTTGAGAGTGTAAAGTTGAGCCAATGGAGGCTTTTCAGAGCATCAGATTTACACTAAAATATCTTCATTTGTGTCTGAAGATGAACGGAGGTCTGACGGGTGTCCAACCACATGAGGCTCAGTCATTAATGACAGAATTTACATTTTTGGGTGAACTAACCCTTTAATACTTCATACAGTCACTGTTCAGAAGAACTTAAATGTGCAGAAGTGTTGTAAAGCCACAGAACATGCAAGACCTGGAGCAAACGTGGGGGGTGCAAACTTATGCACGCAACTCTTAATGAGCTTTGGTGTCATAATCATGGATATTTCCCGGTCAGTTTTGCATCATAGAAGCCTTTTGAGTATTTAAAGAGATGGGGGAATGGAGCACTCACTCTTGAGCGTCGGCTGAAGTCTCTGCGGTGGCTTCTGCTCTGCGCGGCCGACCCACTCCGCTTCCCGGCATCTCTCCGCTCAGCCGATCCGGCAGAACCGAGTCCTTATTCAGGTTAATGTCAGAGTACGGGCATCCCACAGCACTGAAACACCACAACACATGGGCCAACTTACAAACAACACCTGCTATCGCTGTAGTGGCTGCAAAACATTCTTAAAATCAACAAAAACGACTGAAGATATTAAGTCTTGTTTCCGGAGATATTGATCAGAATTGAGTGAGTTGGAGCTTAAAACTAAACATGCTAATAAGGGTAAAAAAACCCCTCAATATTATATAATGATATTATGATGATATTAGTTTGGCACAGAGTAAAGAACAACATCAAAACAATAAACTGTGTAATGGCAGTTGTTTTGCCATCCACATTTTTTGCCCCTTCTAAGAAAACACCCCTCATGTAACGTGTGTATACAGTATATGTATAAACAGGCTTTAGACTGCAGTGATGCTGAAGACAGGACACACACACACACACACACACACACCTGTGGTGTCCAGAGTAGCGCGCTCCTTTGATGTGTCCCACTCCCTTACAGCCTGCCGTGGGACAGCCGCCCTGCTCAGACGTCTCAAACATGTCCTGAGGAGCTATGAAGACACACACACACACACACACACATCACGTATTATTACATTTTAGTGAATCCTCTCATGGTGCAGCACAACTGGCTTTTAAAGGGAAAGGGAGATGAGGCTCTGATTGGTTTATTGCACGTTACGCCCAAAACACACCCATGACTCATTAAAGGGTCATGAAACCCTAAACCCAATTTTCCAAGTGTTGAGCAAGTCAATGTTACCATCCATTCATTCTGAGTGTAGGAGAAAACGAGTTAATTGTAAACATTTTTGCGCTATAATGTGCAGAATGTGACGTTTTGTCGTACTATAGTAAAGCGATGACTCATCAATGTCTCATTAATTATTCATGAGTCTGCGTGTCCTTATCCTATGAGAAGAGGCCTCACTTAATTATTCATGAGTCTGCGTGTCCTTATCCCATGACAAGACACCAGGCTTAATTATTCATGAGACTGCATGTCCTTATCCAATGAGAAGACGCCAGGCTTAATTATTCATGAGACTGCATGTTCTTATCCAATGAGAAGACGTCAGGCTTAATTATTCATGAGACTGCATGTTCTTATCCAATGAGAAGACGCCTGGCTTAATTATTCATGAGACTGCATGTCCTTATCCAATGAGAAGACGCCAGGCTTAATTATTCATGAGTCTGCGTGTCCTTATCCAATGAGAAGACGCCTGGCTTAACTATTCATGAGACTGCATGTCCTTATCCAATGAGAAGACGCCAGGCTTAATTATTCATGAGACTGCATGTCCTTATCCAATGAGAAGACGCCAGGCTTAATTATTCATGAGACTGCATGTCCTTATCCAATGAGAAGAGGCCTCACTTAATTATTCATGAGTCTGCGTGTCCTTATCCTATGAGAAGAGACCTTAACACAGCAGCACATGTTGATTGACAGGCGCTTCAAAGAGTGAGATCGCATTCATAAGTGAGAGATGCATTAATGAATCAAAAACGAGTGATTATTTTTGCTTTGTAAGGGTTTCTGCATCGCATAAGTTCTCTTCGGTAGATCCTGAGTCTTCACACAAACTCGATTCATCCACACTGTGAGTGTAACCGCTCTTCACGGCACATTAACCGATCAAACGGCTCATAAAACACTGCAAAATAAGCTCAAAAGTTATCAATGATGCATCAGCGTGTGCATATATATTTTCTATACAGAGAACATGCGAATGGCTGTGCACTTATTTGTGTAATACATAGCTGTCATAGTATATTTACTTTATGTATTTGTGTTATTTAAGGTGAGCTTACAAAACTATGTGTATATTGTGTTACGTAATGATATTTTGCAGCGTGCCATTTTTTGGGAAGCGTTGATGCTTTTACTGAGAGTGAAATAATCCTGTGAATCAGAAGCCGTTGCTGTTGTCAGTCAGTCTCCCCTCACCCCCTCCTCTCCGCAGCTTAGCCACGCCCACTTTTATAGCATTTTTCAAAGCTGTGGTGAGAACTGACGGCTGCTGAGTTTCATGACCCTTGAGGAGACGAGGGACGACCCTTTTGGTGCCGTAATCTGAGATCGATAAAGAAGGGCCCTCAGTGTTGTTAGGTAAAAATTATAGAGCCGCGGGTTGCATTATTTTGGACTATTTTTATAAAGTATGGCAGCCGCAAATTTTTTTTATTTGCAAACAATGAAAAATGTAAATGTCGGTGTATTTACCAGATGTGGGCCGGATCTGGGCCGACACTATGTTGCTGTCAGTGTTAATTTCACTGACGAATAATTTTCGTCATAATTTTCGTCAACAACCTTTTTTCACTGACGAAAACGAGACGATAACTAAATAAAAACTAGTGTTGGATGATAAAAACTATGACGAAAATCAACTGTCATTTTCATCAACAAATAAAAACGAGATGAAAAAGTTAGGGAGTGACGATTAGGGAAGAGATCCAGTCAGAACTAATGTCCTGTGTCACAGTTAGGGCTGCGCAATATATCGAAATTATTGAAATATCGCAAATGTACATATCGCAATATGCATATCGCAACAGCACGCAATATCTGAATGATTTAAATAGGCTACTTCAACATTGTGAAAAGTGTATGTTTTAAGTTGACGCATATATCAGAGAATAGACTGAGCACACGACTGTTACTCATGTGACTCGCTTGACGTTAAAAAGAGTTATTAAACACAATAACTAGCGAAAAACAACTCCTTGCAGTCTCGCGCTGTCTGACACACACACACACACCGAAACGTGCGCACAAGCCGTTCTTTTTTCCGTGTCTTGTTACACACTTGAACTGTCAAATACACACACAGTTATGTCTTGATGAGTATTCATGTAAACACAGTCGATTATGCTTTAAGTGAACGATATCAGTTGGGGAAAGAAATAGATTTTACACACTTAAAGCAATATCGTATCGCATATCGAAAATATCGCATTATTTAACAAGGATATCGCATTTTTCTTCAATATCGCACAGCCCTAGTAACGGATGCGCACATTTGATCTGAACTGATCTAACCGCTGGAAAACACGGCTCACGCATCCCCAATCCAGAGCTCCAGAGCGGCTCAATCAATGAACATTAGCGCACATTTATGTCCAGGCAATTGTTTATGAACTAATGCTGATGAATATAAAAGAGTTTTAAAATAGAAGTGAGGAAGTAAAGGACAATGTGCATTTGAAGGGTTAAATTTATTGTGTGAAATTATTTCTATGCCAATTACGAGGTTGTGGCCTCATTTACTCAATGAGCACATTTGCAGGAAACAACTGTGTCAGTTTATATAGAGAGAATATATAGATTCATATTCATATACAGACTCAAACTGATATATAGACTGATATGGACTCATTCTCTTTCTCACACTCGTTTTCTCTCTCTCTCTCTCTCTCTCTCTGCAAGTCGGTCACATCCTGATGCCAGTTGCTGATTTCTAAACATTGCTCGATCCGTTTCCATGGACACGGAGTGAGGGAACGAGAACGAGAAGAAGATTATCAGCAAGACTGACTGAAGAACAGCTCATTGTTCAACAGCATATCCCAGCATCCTCTGGAGCGAACAGAAGATATCGACAGGAGAGGAAGCGAGAGGTCCTCCGTCCCTCTTTTATATCCGCATAATTACTTCTCGCTCTCTCTCGGCTTCAATTTTCCATGAAAAGACGAGGAAAATGGCAGTGGTTTAGAGGATCTGAGGCAGTCCGTCTGTTTACAGAGCGGCTAGAGACGTTTGTGGTTCAATCACTTTCTTGATAATTGTCAGTACTATATGTAAAATAGCCTGACATTTGCACTGCATTATACATACTATGCAAATGATCTAATCTGCATGTTGCTAAAACACAGTATATGATAACTGCACTTGCAGAGAGACTCCGCCCACACGCTCTTCTGATTGGCTGTCATTTGTGATTGACTCCGCCCACACTCTCTTCTGATTGGCTGTGAGTTTTGATTGATCTGGTTGCGAGTGCTTTTGCAGAGAGACTCCGCCCACACTCTCTTCTGATTGGCTGTAAGTTTGGATCGTTTCGGTTGTGAGTGCAGTGCATTTGCAAAGAGACTCCGCCCACACTCTATTCTGATTGGCTGTGATTTGTGATTGATTTGGTTGTGAGTGCAGTGCGTTTGCAGAGAGACTCCGCCCACACGCTCTTCTGATTGGCTGTGATTTTGGATTGTTTTGGTTGCGAGTGCAGTGCGTTTGCAGAGAGACTCCGCCCACACTCTCTTCTGATTGGCTCTGAGTTTGGATTGTTTTGGTTGCGAGTGCAGTGTGTTTTCAGAGAGACTCCGCCCACACTCTCTTCTGATTGGCTCTGAGTTTGGATTGTTTTGGTTGCGAGTGCAGTGTGTTTTCAGAGAGACTCCGCCCACACGCTCTTCTGATTGGCTGTAAGTTTGGATTGTTTTGGTTGCGAGTGCAGTGTGTTTTCAGAGAGACTCCGCCCACACGCTCTTCTGATTGGCTGTAAGTTTGGATTGTTTTGGTTGCGAGTGCAGTGTGTTTTCAGAGAGACTCCGCCCACACGCTCTTCTGATTGGCTGTAAGTTTGGATTGTTTTGGTTGCGAGTGCAGTGTGTTTTCAGAGAGACTCATACTATTGCTGCTTAACATGTGTCATGGGAAGGATGATGGTTGTGTGTATCATGTACTCACTGATTGGAGGCTGCAGTGGATGTCCAGTTTTGGCGCACCAGCCGGCCGGATGAATATCTGGGCTGTCTGCATCGATCCAGTAATCATATTCCTCTGTCCAGCCATCAAAATGGATCTAAAAGAGAGCAATGCACAACTCTTAGAAAAATAAAACAAATAAAATAATTTTTTCAGAAAATGTTCATGTTAAAATGTTTACTTGTCTTAAACATAATCCTCACAGAATTTAGTTTTTAGTTAATTTTAAGACAAACCCAGCTAACAGAGCGTTGTGGCAAGGTTCTCTCAAAGTTATGAACAAACGTTCTTCCAGTAACGCTAATAGAACGTTTGCTCAAAGTCATCTGGAGTCTCATTTATAAAACTTTCCGTAGATTTCATCCTAAAAGTGTACGTACGCACAAAAGCTAGATTTTGCGTACGCACAAAAAAATTCTGATTTATAAAACCTGAAAAATGCATAACCTCTTTTGCATATCATTTGCATGCATATTACCATCCACGTGACACCATGTTTAACACTGTCAAAGGTACAAGAAATTAAAAATATTAATATACAAGACACTATAAATGCCATTTGTGCCTTACACAGTACATTGGTGACAATCATCCAATATCCTTTTTATGTTTTAGAATAAATATATCAAAATATCCATAAAAACAAAATCGTATAAAATACTTCAGATTTTTTTTAAAATAAAGTTTATTCATTCATTTCCACGGGCCAAATGTTACTTTAAATTGAAAATATTTTGTTAATTTTAAACCCTTCAACTCAAATTCATGCAGTTTTGCTGATAATGTGAACATACAGGATGTTTAGGCTATTTTAATTTAAACAGATAAGCTTACTTATTTATTGCAGCGTACGGTAAATACAATCGTCTGACTCAGAGCGTCACTGTCAAAGTATTTAAGGAAACGTGCAAATCTTAATTTTTTCTTCAAGTTTTATCCTTCAAATACAGTGGTATTTCTCATAATTTTGTGAAGATGTCTTTACACTCAGTGTTCGAGCAGCTGTGGTTGTACAGTAAGATTATCATTGGACATATTCAAACCGGATAATGGACCGTTCGACCACCCAATCCTGCAGAGTCTGTGATATCGCAGTCAGTGTGCATCACTGATCATCGTTCTTACTTAAGATATTTTGTCATAACATGAGATCTGCAGTTTAGTTTAAAGAGGAATTATTGGAATTAGCCTGTATTTAATCCTTGCTGTTATTAAAACAGTGAGTAACAGGAAAACTGATCAAAAGTCGCACGTCTATCTAAATTCATGTAATTTTTGTTTAAATTCTGAGTATTGACTTTATGTAATTTCAGTGCATATCGCCATTAATGAAACTGGAACATTAATGTAAATGTGTATATCAAAATGAAAACAGAGTTTTAAATTGTTCTTACTTCATTACTTTTCTCACTCTAGTAAAAGAGTTTGTACGCATTTTCCCGTCAAGTTTGTTTTTATAAATCACAGCTTATGCATCAGAAGTAGCGTACACCTCTTCCAGGGCCTGTTTTGTGCGTACGCAACGGTTATAAATGAGGCCCTGGTCTTTAATAATGTTCATTTTTGAAATGTTTCTACTTCAGAACATACCGAAAACATTCAAAAGTAACATTTCCAAAACGAAATGTTTGCGTAACGCTCACAAAAGCACATTTTAAAAAACTGCACACTTGAACATTTTTTATTTCCTCTCTGTGTTTGCAATGATTTCGCAATCGATGAATATTAACTTGTGGGCGTTTCACGGACTATTTATGGACAACTATGGGCGTGACATGAAGCCACAAAAGCTGCGCTACATATAGAATTGATTGTGATTTATTAAGGGAAAACTGCGTAGGACGTGCGTGCGCACGGTTTTATAAATCCGAATATTTCTGTGCGTACGCACGTCCTATGTTTCATCCGTACGCCACTTCTGACGCAAATCCTATGCAAAGTTTTATAAATGAGGCCCCTGGTCTTTAATAATGTTCATTTTTGAAATGTTTCTGCTTCAGAACATACCGAAAACATTCAAAAGTAACATTTCCAAAACGAAATGTTTGCGTAACGCTCACAAAAGCACATTTTAAAAAACTGCACACTTGAACATTTTTTATTTCCTCTCTGTGTTTGCAATGATTTCGCAATCGATGAATATTAACTTGTGGGCGTTTCACGGACTATTTATGGACAACTATGGGCGTGACATGAAGCCACAAAAGCTGCGCTACATATAGAATTGATTGTGATTTATTAAGGGAAAACTGCGTAGGACGTGCGTGCGCACGGTTTTATAAATCCGAATATTTCTGTGCGTACGCACGTCCTATGTTTCATCCGTACGCCACTTCTGACGCAAATCCTATGCAAAGTTTTATAAATGAGGCCCCTGGTCTTTAATAATGTTCATTTTTGAAATGTTTCTGCTTCAGAACATACCGAAAACATTCAAAAGTAACATTTCCAAAACGAAATGTTTGCGTAACGCTCACAAAAGCACATTTTAAAAAACTGCACACTTGAACATTTTTTATTTCCTCTCTGTGTTTGCAATGATTTCGCAATCGATGAATATTAACTTGTGGGCGTTTCACGGACTATTTATGGACAACTATGGGCGTGACATGAAGCCACAAAAGCTGCGCTACATATAGAATTGATTGTGATTTATTAAGGGAAAACTGCGTAGGACGTGCGTGCGCACGGTTTTATAAATCCGAATATTTCTGTGCGTACGCACGTCCTATGTTTCATCCGTACGCCACTTCTGACGCAAATCCTATGCAAAGTTTTATAAATGAGGCCCCTGGTCTTTAATAATGTTCATTTTTGAAATGTTTCTGCTTCAGAACATACCGAAAACATTCAAAAGTAACATTTCCAAAACGAAATGTTTGCGAAATGCTCACAAAAGCACATTTTAAAAAACTGCACACTTGAACATTCACAAATAACGTTTCTACAACTTCATGGGAACGTTATAAAAACATTCTTAGAGCAAATTTGTGTTAGCTGTAGAAACACTGAAAATGAAAAGCCACAGAGTTTCTGTAGTGGTGGTTGAATGCCCCTAAAGTGGCCCTGGTTTGAGAAGAGTGTGGCATTGATGGGAAGGCATGTGGTGTAGTGAGTTAGTTCTGTAAGTGGCGGTTTGATCCATCCATCCTGTCCACATGAGCTGTCAACATCCTGCACTTAAGCACAGGTTAGAGGAACTGAGTCTTTCTCTGGTGACATTGCCTGAAAGTCACTCAAATGCCCACCAGCTGATGTGTGCTGATAAATAAAGAGCCCATTCTTCTACAAGGAACGAAACACAGATGAAAGCAGGAGCTCGGCTAGTAGCATTTCAGGCTCCCTTGAGGAGAGATGTGACGTTGAGCTGGAAGAGCGGACTGGACTGCTGGTCATATGGAGATTCAAAAGAGCCATCAAAACAATGAGAAGAAAAGAGCAACAGCCCTTAAAGGACAGCCTGTCTCTGGGACTGTGATAAAACAGCAAATCAGTCGGACAGCGAGAGCGTGTTTTAGTGTCCTTTAGTGTCCATGACCGTTTGAGATAAGGTTTCATTTGCATCCTTCTTATCGGTCACTTTTATATCTTCTATTTCCACGCCTCCACCCATGACTAAATCTGAATTTATCGATATCTCCAAGCACATCTCGCTTCCCTCTGGCTTTGTGGTGAATATCAAGAGTTTAATGTTGATTATGTGTCTATGTGGTGTTTTAATATGATTTCAGCTCATTGAAACACCATTGCTGAGTATTTTCTCCAAAGACGGTCTCAAAAACACGAAATCTCTGGTGTTTCTGATGTCACAAACATGTAACCAATCACGTCGTGAGGGGGCGGGGCTTAGCATATCATTAACTATTCTCTGAAGCAGTGAGTCTCATGAAAAGCCGTAATCCTGGTATATTGTTCTGCTGATTTGAAAAATCATGTATATTTAGCAAAATAGCGGTGAATTATGTGTATTATGATGTTATGATGAACTATATGCCTTTCTCCACTGACGTTCTGCGATGTTCAAAGCGTTTCTAAGGACACTCTAAAAAATGCTGGGTTGAAAATGGACTAACCCAGCAAATGGGTTGTTTTAACCCAGCGGTTGGGTTAAATGTTTGCATAAAACAACCCAATTGCTGGGTTTGTCCATTTTCAACCCAACTTGAGTTGTTTTTAACCCAGAGTTTTTTAGAGTGAAGGCAGACTGAAATGGCGAACATGCTAACATTAGCAACTCATTATTAGCTGTTTGATAACGTTTACTACAGTAAAGTTGAGCGAGTCTCTGAGCTGGTGTGGGTGAGGGGAGGCGGGGCTCATTTGCATATTCATGAGTCTGCGCATACTAAATGAAGCAATGGTGTCACGTTACATTGAAGCTATTTATGAATGATGATTGTTTAAAAATGTTTAATTTTGGTGAGTTTTAAGGGATACAATTATTGAGTACAGGGGGACTTGAAGTTACGTTTTAGTCATTTTGTTGTTTGGTCTGCACTGTAAACCCTAACGCTCAAAATAATTCATCGGTTTGAGTAGTGTAAACTTAAATCAAGCAAATGAAACTTTTATGAGTATTTACAACTTTCTTTTCTTTTGAGTTCTCAAAACCGACACATTTTAAGTCATCTGAATTGTTTCATTGTTTTGAGTTGTGTGAACTTGTTTCTTTTAATTTAGACCAACTTAAATTTAACTGGGCTGGGATTTATATTTCCCAGCATGCTTTGCCATGACACTCGAAAGGGAGGGTAAATGCTAAAATGAAGTGTTATATAATGTTTTTTGTGGAAGATTAATCTTAAGTGGGAGATTTTTTCACATTTTTCAAGTTTTGCCAACTTATTCAGGGTATATAGTTCTTAAGTTTTAGTTTGAGCAATTTTAGCACTTCATTTTAAATTAAAGGCACAGTATGTAATTTTCGCCACTAGAGGTCACTTATTCAAAACCATAACAAAGGCGTGGCTTGATGATGCTGTGAATGAGCAGGGAATCATGGGAGTTGTAGTCTTCACCTACACAGCCAATGGAAAGCAATCCGACGGACTTGGGCAGAAAACATATTCATGGGTGAGCTAATGTAATACAGTTTTATCATAAATTTTTTGTTTATTTTAAAATAAATTTAATTTTTTAGTTTTAGTTACATTTATACATTTATGCTTTTGACGTGTTCTGTATTTTTATGGGTTCATGCTCAAGATCTACTGATTCTGTGGTGTTCAATGGGGGTTTTAAAGTTTAGGGCGCTTTCACACCTACCTTGTTTGGTCCGGATTTTCTGACTTTTCAGTTTGGTCCGAATCAAAAGCACAGATGTGAAACCTCCCCCTGACCACGGTCCGGTCCAAACAGACGAGATTCGGTCCGACAAAAAGAGGCAGTCTCAGTCCAGATCAAACTGAACAAAGGTTCGGTTGGTCTCTAGTGTGAAAGCATTTTCTGTACGGTTCGGACTTTCAGAGCATTTACAGGAAGTTCCTGTTTATGTTTAAATATTATAATGTTATTTTTTAAATTTCATCTCGGCTATATTGATTATGAAAATGGCAAAGATGTGCAATATGTCAGAAATGATTTTGACCACTTCATTAAGTTTTGTTTTGTAGAAAGCCTTTCTTTAAAGTGAAGTTCGCTTTGTATGAATTCAATCTTAATTTTAATCAATGTTTCATCAGCCAATCGCCTGAATTTAATAAATAAGAAGCAAATGGGCTATAGCAGATGATAATCGCGGGAGCGATCACATGTTTTGCGCATGAACTGGAGCGCGTCCCAAATAAACCGAAACTCAGCAGATACTCGTCTCACAAACATGAGAAATATGTGTATATAAAGCTTGAAATGTCCACTTTTAAACGTAACGAAAAGAAAATAGTCCAGCAATGCGACTGTTCACTAGTGGCCACGATATGCGTCCGCCATTCTTGTCAAAGACGCGTCAGACGCACGTCCGTTTACAAACCAATCAATGTCCAGATGCCGCACACACAGATGAAGACGAGTGTGTCATGTGCAGGTCTTTAGTGCGCTCGCATGACTGCAATGTGAAACCAAACCAAAACTAACCCAATGTATAAAATGTATCAAAACATGAACTTCGGATTTTTTACTATTTAAGGGTCCACAGATACTCTATGTCGGACCAAAAAAATCAAAACCTCTTGTCTGGTTGGGTGAGAGAGTGGAGGGAAGCCATCAAAGACTCGGACGTAAAGGTCTCTTTCCTCTAAGTCAATTACAGCTGCTTGAGGAAATATTGATGGGGATTTTCAATCGCAGTGGGAGTCCACTGGTGAATGTCAGCGAACACAGGTGATGAGAGAGCAGGACTGAGGTGGAGGTCGTGCTGTAACACAGGAACAAGACGGATTGACTGTGTGTGTGTGTGTGTGTGTGTGTGTGTGTGTGTGTGTGTGTGTGCCGTGGAGGATCACGGATGATGAGTGTGAGAGTGATCTGACAGCTCTCTGGGTGAGTGTGAGACAGACAGCGACATGTGTTATTTCTCTCAGTCAGTGTGAGTGTGTGTGTGTGTGTGTGTGTGTGGATTCTGCTGCCTCCTTGGAACCAACAAGTGCTATTACACTCTAACGGTTATGGAATATCATTAGTGCCCTATGAAATCCAATTTTTCAGTTAAAATAAATTTGATCAAAAAGTATGTCTAATTAAACGTTATTTTAAGGGTTCATAATTATTTGTGTTGGCGTATTTGAACCCAAAACAATGCACAGTGGCTTTACTTTCAGCATGAGTATGTGGTGAAGTGTGGCTGATCTAATCTGTGACTGATAAACAAGTGCTTCTAGCACATCCAGTGAGAAACAGGCGCTCAGTTTAGGGAGAACGATCCCTTTAATTGAACATATATTGAGGGCATGTTATTATTTGCAACTTATCAAACATTTGAGGGATCAATAAGCAGAAATAAGCTCATAATTATTGGTTAACCCTCATCCTTTGGAATGCCAAACTAAATAACCTTGTTTTCTGTTTGAATTAAGATTATTTTTCTTACCTCATTGGCAGATATTTTGCTTATTTTAAGCAAAACCTTGCTTCATTTTGAGTTATTTTCCCCCAAAACAAGAAGATAATTTTTGCTTGTCTGGTAAATGCTTCTTGTTTTAAGAGTTTTTAGATGTTTGGACTCGAGACAAGACAAAAATAGTAAGTAAGAAAAGCAATTTTTGCAGTGCATTAATTTGAATGGGAATTCCTAGGTGTATGTGTACGTGTGTGTACGTGTGTTTGTGTGTGTGTGTGTGTGTATGAATGTGTGTGTGTATGTGTATGTGTACGTGTGTGTATGTGTATGTGTACATGTGTGTATGTGTGTATGTGTACGTGTGTGTATTTGTGTATGTGTATGTCTTTGTGTACGTGTACATGTGTGTATGTGTTTGTGTACATGTGTGTGAGTGTGTGTGTGTGTGTGTGTGTGTGTGTGTGTGTACGTGTGTGTGTGTGTGAGAGTGTGTGTGTATGTGTACGTGTGTATGTGTACGTGTGTGTTTATGTGTACGTTTGTGTACGTGTGTTTGTGTGTGTATGTGTGTGTGTGTGTGTGTGTGTGTGTGTGTATGTATGTGTGTGTGTATGTATGTGTGTGTGTGTGTGTGTGTGTGTGTGTACGTGTGTGTGTGTGTGTGTGTGTGTGTGTGTGTGTGTGTGTGTGTGTGAGAGTGTGTGTGTGTGTGAGTGAGTGTGTATGCGTACGGATGGGCATGTTTTTGTGAAATATCAGGACACAAATGTGTATAATGACACAGGTATTACAAAAAGAGGGTGAAATATGAGGACGTTCCCCATGTCCTCACTTTTCAAAATGCTTATAAATCACAGAATGAGGTTTTTTTTCACAGAAAGTGAACTGCACAGTCTCCTGTGAGGGCTAGGTTTAGGGGCAGGGGCAGTGTGTGTGTGTGTGTGTGTGTGATGGGTAGGTTTAGGGGCAGGGGCAGTGTAAGGGGATAGAAAATACGGTTTGTACGGTATAAAAACCATTACGCCTATGGAATGTCCTCACATTTCACAAAAACAAACGTGTGTGTGTGTGTGTGTGTGTGTGTGTGTACGTGTGTGTGTGTGTGTGTGTACGTGTGTGTGTACGTGTGTCTGTGTACGTGTATGTGTATGTGTAAGTGTAAGTGTACGTGTATGTATGTGTGTGTGTGTGTGTGTGTGTGTGTGTGTGTGTGTGTGTGTGTGTGTGTGTGTGTGTGTGTGTGTGTGTGTGTGTGTGTGTGTGTGTGTGTGTGTGTGTGTGTGTGTGTGTGTGTGTGTGTGCATGTGTGTGTGCATTGGGGATGTTCTATAGTCTCATGCCTTCATTTGTGTGTGTTTGTTCTGGATGGTGACAAATAAAAAAAAAATATCCTCATATTCCATTCATTCCTATGTGGGTCAAATTGACCCGTGAGGGAAGGATTTGTTATATTTTTACTACAACCACATAAACTCCTTGAATCCTGTCAAATGTATTGTGTGTAGTCCAAGATCTTGGAAATCAAAAATGAGTTTCGGGTCAAAATGGGAGAGGAGAGCAGGAGTTCACTGAATGTACAGTAAACATCTTTTAGGCTTACACTTCATTTCAACGGTCCACTTTAGACATTCTACTAACTACATGTCAACAAGCTCTCAGTAGAGTATTAGTAGACTGTTGGGTTCGGTAGAAGAAGCTGACATGTAGTTGTAAAGTGAGTAGAGAGTTAATAAAGATATTAAGCAGACTACTCATACTCTGACTGCTAGTTGACATGTAGTTGAGTTACGTATCGTGTGTAAATTCTGCGAATGAGGCCTGTTGGTGCTGATATCCATTTCTGCTCGACTGCTGTAAGCGGCTGTGGAATAATGTCTGCACATTAGTTAGGACTGAACTCATGTTGCCTCAAACCAACTCTCAAAGCCAACTCTCATTAAGAATGAAGGACTTCAAGTGGCTTTGTTGCTCACTCAGTGTGAACAGTGGAGAATTGATCTTGGCGTTAACTCCAGTATAAAGTCCTGCTCTGAACATTATGAAAAACACTGCAGCTCTGCTAGTGCACCAATACATTAGCATATATACCGGAATATAAATCACGTCTTTTTAGATCCTTTGAAACAAGCTGCGACTTATATTACAGAGCAAAATACATTAACGTCAAGCATGCAAAATGTACTGGATTTGTGCCGAGTAAGAGTCTGTGTTATTTGTGTAGAGTATATCCCACACACTGGCAGGCGTGTTTTCAGTATTGTGAATCAAATGCTGCTGTTGAAGTGTTGAATTAAAACATTCATCACCGCCTCTGATAGCTCTGAAAACAACAGGAACAATCTTCCTCAGTACAAACTCCACATATTACACGCATTCATGTGTGTGAAGAGCATTTTCAGCTCCATCAGTGCACTGGAGGACTGACAGATCATGTTTGTATATGGAGCAAAGCTTCCCTCAGCCCACGGGAAAGAAGAAGCATGGATGAGTCACCCGGATCGCTCCTAAACTCCCCAACAGACGGCTGAGGGATCAGACGCTGCCATAGGATCGCCCATGAGCTGAATCAGCACAGCATCACTGGAGCTTCACTGACAATTACAGCGACGCCGGAGACGCAACACAAGACAGACTATAATAGCAAAAGCATTGAGACACTTCAGGTGTTCAACCCCTTCATGGCCACAGGTGTGTAACTCCAGCTCTAGTGCAGACGCTTCTACACACATTAGAGAGAGAATGGGCCGCTCTCAGGAGTGTGTGTGTGTGTGTGTGTGTGTGTGTTCGCTTCTACACACATTAGTGAGAGAATGGGCCGCTCTCAGGACTGTGTGTGTGTGTGTGTGTGTGTGTTGGCTTCTACACACATTAGTGAGAGAATGGGCCGCTCTCAGGAGCTCAGAGAACTCAAGTGTGGGGCCGTGATCGGTGGACACCTGTGCAATAAGGCCAAATATTATACTAAATATTCCACGCTCAACTGTTAGTGGGATTATAACAAAGTGTAAGCGATTGGGAACAACAGCAACTCAGCCACAGCTCAGCGGGGTCAGCGCATGCTGAGGGTCACAGAGCGGGGTCAGCGCATGCTGAGGGTCACAGAGCGGGGTCAGCACATGCTGAGGGTCACAGAAGTCTCCAACTTTCTGCAGAGTCAAGAGCTCCAGATCTCCAAACTCCTGTGTCCTTCAGATGAGCTCAAGAACAGTGTGTAGAGCTTCATGGAATGGGTTTCCATGGCCGAGCAGCTCATCCAAGCCTTACAGCACCAAGTGCAATGCAAAGCGTGGGATGCAGTGGGGTAAAGTGCGCCACCACTGGACTCTAGAGCAGTGGAGACGTGTTCTCTGAGTGACCAATCACGCTTCTCCGTCTGACAATCCCATGGACGAGTCTGGGTTTGGCGGTTGCCAGGAGAACGGGACTTGCCTGACTGCATTGTGCCGAGTGTAAAGTTTGTTGGAGGGGGGATTATGGGTTGGGTTGTTTTTCAGGGGTTAGTTCCAGTGAAAGGAACTCTTAATGCTTCACAAAGACATTTTGGACAATTTCATGCTCCCAACTTTGTGGGAACAGTGGGGCGGCAGTGGCAGTGGGGCGGCAGTGGCAGTGGGGCGGCAGTGGCAGTGGGGCGGCAGTGGCTGTGGGGCGGCAGTGGCTGTGGGGCGGCAGTGGCAGTGGGGCAGTGGCTGTGGGGCGGCAGTGGCTGTGGGGCAGTGGCTGTGGGGCGGCAGTGGCTGTGGGGCAGTGGCTGTGGGGCGGCAGTGGCAGTGGGGCGGCAGTGGCTGTGGGGCGGCAGTGGCTGTGGGGCGGCAGTGGCTGTGGGGCGGCAGTGGCAGTGGGGCGGCAGTGGCTGTGGGGCGGCAGTGGCAGTGGGGCGGCAGTGGCTGTGGGGCGGCAGTGGCTGTGGGGCGGCAGTGGCAGTGGGGCGGCAGTGGCTGTGGGGCGGCAGTGGCAGTGGGGCGGCAGTGGCAGTGGGGCGGCAGTGGCTGTGGGGCGGCAGTGGCTGTGGGGCGGCAGTGGCTGTGGGGCGGCAGTGGCTGTGGGGCAGTGGCTGTGGGGCGGCAGTGGCAGTGGGGCGGCAGTGGCTGTGGGGCGGCAGTGGCTGTGGGGCGGCAGTGGCTGTGGGGCGGCAGTGGCTGTGGGGCAGTGGCTGTGGGGCAGTGGCTGTGGGGCGGCAGTGGCAGTGGGGCGGCAGTGGCTGTGGGGCAGTGGCTGTGGGGCGGCAGTGGCTGTGGGGCGGCAGTGGCTGTGGGGCGGCAGTGGCTGTGGGACGGCAGTGGCTGTGGGGCAGTGGCTGTGGGGCAGTGGCTGTGGGGCGGCAGTGGCTGTGGGGCAGTGGCTGTGGGGCAGTGGCTGTGGGGGGGCAGTGGCTGTGGCTGTGGGGCAGTGGCTGTGGGGCGGCAGTGGCAGTGGGGCGGCAGTGGCTGTGGGGCGGCAGTGGCTGTGGGGCAGTGGCTGTGGGGCAGTGGCTGTGGGGGGGCAGTGGCTGTGGCTGTGGGGCAGTGGCTGTGGCTGTGGGGCAGTGGCTGTGGGGCGGCAGTGGCAGTGGGGCGGCAGTGGCTGTGGGGCGGCAGTGGCTGTGGGGCAGTGGCTGTGGGGCAGTGGCTGTGGGGGGGCAGTGGCTGTGGCTGTGGGGCAGTGGCAGTGGGGCGGCAGTGGCTGTGGCTGTGGGGCAGTGGCTGTGGGGCAGTGGCTGTGGGGGGGCAGTGGCTGTGGCTGTGGGGCAGTGGCTGTGGGGCGGCAGTGGCTGTGGGGCAGTGGCTGTGGGGCAGTGGCTGTGGGGCAGTGGCTGTGGGGCAGTGGCTGTGGGGGGGCAGTGGCTGTGGGGGGGCAGTGGCTGTGGCTGTGGGGCAGTGGCTGTGGGGCAGTGGCTGTGGGGGGGCAGTGGCTGTGGGGGGGCAGTGGCTGTGGCTGTGGGGCAGTGGCTGTGGGGCGGCAGTGGCAGTGGGGCGGCAGTGGCTGTGGCTGTGGGGCAGTGGCTGTGGGGCAGTGGCTGTGGGGGGGCAGTGGCTGTGGCTGTGGGGCAGTGGCTGTGGGGCGGCAGTGGCTGTGGGGCAGTGGCTGTGGGGCGGCAGTGGTTCAGTGGTTCATGTAGGTTGTCTGCAAAACGTAAGGTTGGTGCTTCAAACCCCGGTTCCACCTGACCAAGTGTCGAGGTGTCCATGAGCAAGACACCTAACCCCAGCTGCTCCTGACGAGCTGGATGGCGCCTTGCATGGCCGTCGGTGTATGAATGGGTGAATGTGAGGCAATGTGTAAAGCGCTTTGGATGGCCTATAATGGCTATATAAATGCAGTCCATTTACCGTTTACCATAAGTATTGAGAAATTAGTCCTAGGGATTGTAAAAATATAGAGATAGGACCAACATAGAGATTCACACTGCATGCTGGTCTCTTCTCCAGGGTCATGTGTGGAAAATATAGCTTCTCACCCGGAGTCGATGGTCATCCGTATCAACCACTGTGGCCACTCGGATCAGAACAGGATTCCTCTTGTCGATCACCTCCAGCTTCATATTGGGCTGAAAACTGTGAGGAGGTTTCTGAAGAGAGAGAGAGAGAGAGAGAGAGAGAGATAGAGAGAGAGAGAGAAACTTGTTCAGGCAGATGTTTCAGCATGGCACCGCTCAGCACCAGGGATCTCTCAGAGGGACTGGTAATGTTTTGCAACACACACTCACACACACACACACACTCACCACTTTGAAGGCTCGAGCAGGAGCTGGTAATGAGCTGGTCTCTGCCAAGTATTTCTCCCAGGAGAAGTTCTTCACATCAGGGTATCCTACAGTACGGAGGAAGTGAGGCGGACACATGAGCGGCTAGAGATTAAGTCATTACATATGCAGTCTTCGTTCATTACTGTGGGATAATTGTGACAATGGGACAATGCCCACTGAACTAAGAAGCTGATGGAGACATCATAAAAAGAGCAATCATGTGGGTATCTTTTACGTAGGAATGAACTACTTGTCCCATGAAACATTGGGAATGGTGTTCACGCCATGTTGGAATTACCATCAATTTTGACTTGTAAAAAGCATTCATATATCCTCGTAGAACTCATAATTACAACTTGCAAACTCCAAATTGTACCACCTGACCGCAAAAACACTGCATGCCATTTTTCAAGACTTAAGGTTGCGTAGTACATTTTGATGTTTTTCCATGGTATAGCGCCACCAAGTGGCCAGTCGCCGCATGCTTTTTTGACGTGGCCACATAATGAGCTCTTACATATGAGTGCCAAATTTGGTGAAATTATCTCATTCCGTTCACAAGTTATAGCCATTTTTGTAAAAGTGACTCCGCCCACTTCGAACGTTTTGGCGCCCCTTAGAGAGCGTGAATTGAAAATTCACCTTTTTTTTATCATTATTGGCAATCAGACTGCAGAGAATCTTGCTGCAACGGTTTGGTTACGTTCGGGCAAAAAAAATAAGACTAGTTTGCAAAAGTCTCAAAAAATACACTTTGGGGTCCGCCTAATGGTTTGGGAGCACTTTTCACCGCTGTAGCGCCCCCGTCAGGCCGATTGGGATGAGAATTGGTGACATTGTAGACATTGTGAGTACTACCATCCCTCAAAGTTTTAAGTCTCTACGACTAACGGTTTGGTCTGCCCGAACATTTTTAGGGGAGAATGCTGATCATTGGAAATTTTAACAGTTGCAATAGAGTCTCAGGCGCTCGAACCCCTAATTAAATATTTTAAGGCTGAATATGGCTTTTATGACTTTGTGATTGTACTATTTGAATCCCCTGCAGAAGTCTGGTCACGTATGTCCTCGCGCTGTGATCCCTCTGAAGCTAGTCTGTATTTCAGCTGATATGAAGATCTAAACCAGCTCCACGTTTGTGCGTTGTAATTATTTGTGAGACTGATAATGGTGTGGACTGATCTCAGAGAGTTGCATCACCTGGAGGGGTGGTGAGGGTTCGGCCGTACTCTTGACACCAGCCAACCGGATGAATATAAGGACTTGTTGCATCACACCTGCAGAAACGGAGAAATACACAAAACTATGGTGAGAAATAATAACCAAACAATCATGTGCAGTTAAGACAGCAACAACGTTTGAAAGAGAGGGGAAATGTATCTCCTGTTGTTGATGTGAAAGACCGTCTTCATTATGTAGGCATCACAGATACTTCTTTTCCACTGAATTATTCTGTCATACACCAAAAATGTTATTTAGTCATGCTAATATTAACCTCTTAAAGGGTTAGTTCACCCAAAAATGAAAATTCTGTCATTAATTACTCACCCTCATGTCGTTGGACACCCGTCAGACCTCCGTTCATCTTCAGACACAAATGAAGATATTTTAGTGTAAAGCTGATGCTGAGAAAGGCTTCAGATAGGCCTCCATTGGCATTCAGTACATTTACACTCACAAGACCCATAAAAGGCACTAAAAACGTCGTTACAAAGTCCATCTCACCACAGTGACTCTACAATAATTTTACGATGTGACGACAATAGTTTTTGTGCGAAAAAAAAATCAAAATAACACCTTTATCCAACTTGTTCTTGTCTTCTGTGTGTGTCTCCACAACGCAGATCCGGCGTTCGGACACATGACCCAGAAGAGATTTGTTTACAAGCAGAGGAAGACGCGCGTGTCTCAGCTGTTGAATTCTACATTGATCGAGCTTTAGGTCTCGCCGTAGTTCTCAAATGGGGTTAAAGTGTGCATTTCATGGATTCCCGAACGCCGGATCTGTGTCATATTCTCACGCATGCGTCGTGGAGACACACACGGAAGACAAAAAGAGGTTGAATAAAGGTGTTATTTTGATTTTTTTTTGCGCACAAAAACTATTCTCGCCGATTCATAAAGTTATTGTAGAGTCACTGTGGTGAGATGGACTTTGTGACGGCGTTTTTAGTGCCTTTTATGGGTCTTGTGAGTGTAAATGTACTGAATGCCAATGGAGGCCTATCTGAAGCCTTTCTCAGCATCAGCTTTACACTAAAATATCTTCATTTGTGTCTGAAGATGAACGGAGGTCTGACGGGTGTCCAACCACATGAGGCTCAGTCATTAATGACAGAATTTACATTAGGGCGTTTAGTCCAGAAGTGAGCACATCAGGAGAAATACTGCCGTTTACTTCATATTTCTTTAGACAGAGCCATCATTTCTATTCATTTGTGTGATCTGATGAGCATTAGTGGCTTCAAATGTTGAATTATTTCAACAAATATTAGTATTGGTAACATTTTGTAGGTTTTTGTAGGGTAAACATGGCAGTGAGTGTGTTGGGTCTCTACTTGCTCCTGAAGAATCAGTGAATTTACTGTTCTGACCAACACCTGATCGCTCACGGTCTCTAACGTCTGATGGTGAGAGGATATAACACAATTATGTGCCAAAACAGGCTCCAATTCTTCTGAACTGTTCAAACGGTGTTTGAATGAAGTGAAACAAATGTGGGCTGTTTGGGAAGCATTGTGGGACCATAATGCTTAGAGGAGACATGCTGTTCACTGTCAGATCTGATCTGCGATCTCAGCTGAAGACAGTCAAACCCAGAGTTTGTGCTCCACCTCCTGAGTAATTGATGAGCGGTTAAAAGCATTCTGCCTGCTCTATACAGGAGTCACACACACACACACACACACACACACACACACACACACACACACACACACACACACACACACACACACACACACACACACACACACACACACACACACACACACACACACACACACACACACACACTGATAACTGGGTCAACTCCTGAGAATGAGAATGTGCCCCATTTGTGTCCTCATGACTTACGACTGATATAACAAGACACTCAACTTGTCATTTGATAGATTTAAGCCTGTTCTGTTTCATCCATTTCATCACAATTTCAGCCAATCTGTGTGTTTGCAGGTATCACACACACACACACACACACACACACACACACACACACACACACACACACACACACACACACACACACACACACACATATATATAATTGCATAACTGTATAATAATAAGTAATAGTGGTGATTATGTGGTTAAATGAATGGAAATGCCAAAACTGAGTGAATTTTAATTATATGAATGGTTGGTAAATGTCCTGCTTCAGGGTTAGAGAGTAAAATTCACTTTTATTATTTCATTATAACCATAATTTCATAAATTACATTATACGTAAATTATAATATTTACTGGTTTGGGGTCATGTAAATGCATAAGCAACGGCTTTCTTACCAGTTTTTGTGCATTTTAGTGCATGTTTTGCATCAATAATGCATTGCCATAAAATGATGTCCTTTTCAAAGATAATAAAAAGCTATTGTTCCCTTTCAGGAAGGATGACACACTCTTTCAGAGACACACAGCTGTGAGTTTACCAGTAGTCATAACTTTCATCCCAGTTGTCAAAGTGCACCAGGAATCGACTATCCACCATGTCGGTAACCGTGGCAACACAGATGAACGAGGGATTCTTCTTATCGATGGCCTCCAACTTCATACCAACCCTAAACCCTGACGGCGTCACTGTCTGAAACACAACAGACACATCCAATAATATCTGGAGCATCAAACTTGACAATCAAACACTTGTAAATACGTCACATTACTGTTAATAGTGAAGAGTTTAATGTGAGTTAATGTGCTGTGGGTGTCTAGTGTAAGTGTGTTATTAAAGTGAAACACTGCCATCTAGGGGACATGAGTCTCTCACCATGTTCTGGTTCTGAAAGAGGGCTTTGGGAGCCGTCTGTATTTTATTTAGTTTGATGTAGGAGGACCAGCTAAACTCTTCATCCTTCATCCCTACAGACACACAAACACAGGACGTGAGGAACACAAACTGCTGCGCCCGAACCATTTCATCACCGCTTCAGTGATCAGAATATATCCTAATACTTGTTCAAGACAAAGACAAAGCACTAAAACAATACTGAACCATATTTAGGACTAATTCAAAAACATTTCAAGATAGAGAAAGTAACAAAGCTTCTTTTGATCATTGATGCTGATCTTAAAGCGGACCTATTATGCTTCTTTTCACAAGATGTGATATAAGTCTCAGTGTCTCCGCTCAAAATACCCCACAGATCATTTATTACACCATAATGTAAATTACAATTTTTGACTGGAAGGAAAAATATGTATTTGTGCATGTGTCTTTAAATGCAAATGAGCTGCTTCTCCTGATCATGCCTCTGATACTCAGATAATCTGCCGAAAACTAAAACATTTGGTTTTGATGATTATGTCTATCACACTCACGCTCACGTGACATTGCAGATCTTCATCATCATGAGAGTTTATGATCTGATGTGTTTTAAAGCCATATCGGTCTGAACTACTGATATATGGTTTTCTAAATGCACACACACACCTGAAGCACACGCACAGAAAGCTGTGTGTCAGACGGAGCGTCCCGTGAGTATTAAACTAAGTTCTCTTTCACATCTTATTGAGCTTAAACTGACAAACACACACAAGGTTATGTCATAGGGTGGAGTCAGCAGTCGTGGGTGGGGTATATGCAGTCGTGGGCGGGGTCTATGCTAATAGGGTGGAGTTCATCAGCAGTCGTGGGTGAGGTATATGCTAATAGGGCAGAGTCCATCAGCATTTGTGGGTGGGGTCTATGCTAATAGGGTGGTGTTCATCAGCAGTCGTGGGCGGGGTCTATGCTAATAGGGTGGAGTCCGTCAGCAGTCGTGGGTGGGGTATATGCTAATAGGGCAGAGTCCATCAGCATTTGTGGGTGGGGTATATGCTAATAGGGTGGAGTCCATCAGCATTTGTGGGTGGGGTATATGCTAATAGGGCAGAGTCCATCAGCATTTGTGGGTGGGGTATATGCTAATAGGGTGGTGTTCATCAGCGGTCGTGGGCGGGGTCTATGCTAATAGGGTGGAGTTCATCAGCAGTCGTGGGTGAGGTATATGCTAATAGGGCAGAGTCCATCAGCATTTGTGGGTGGGGTATATGCTAATAGGGCAGAGTCCATCAGCATTTGTGGGTGGGGTCTATGCTAATAGGGTGGTGTTCATCAGCAGTCGTGGGTGGGGTATATGCTAATAGGGTGGAGTCCGTCAGCAGTCGTGGGCGGGGTATATGCTAATAGGGTCGAGTCTGTCAGCAGTCGTGGGCGGGGTCTATGCTAATATGGTGGAGTCTGTCAGCAGTCGTGGGTGGGGTCTATGCTAATAGGGTGGAGTCCGTCAGCAGTCGTGGGTGGGGTCTATGCTAATATGGTGGAGTCTGTCAGCAGTCGTGGGCGGGGTCTATGCTAATAGGGTGGAGTCTGTCAGCAGTTGTGGGTGGGGTCTATGCTAATAGGGTGGAGTCCATCAGCATTTGTGGGTGGGGTATATGCTAATAGGGTGGAGTCTGTCTGCAGTCGTGGGTGGGGTCTATGCTAATAGGGTGGTGTTCATCAGCGGTCGTGGGCGGGATCTATGCTAATAGGGTGGAGTTCATCAGCAGTCGTGGGTGAGGTATATGCTAATAGGGCAGAGTCCATCAGCATTTGTGGGTGGGGTATATGCTAATAGGGTGGCGTTCATCAGCAGTCGTGGGCGGGGTCTATGCTAATAGGGTGGAGTTCATCATCAGTCGTGGGTGAGGTATATGCTAATAGGGGGGAGTCCATCAGCATTTGTGGGTGGGGTATATGCTAATAGGGCAGAGTCCATCAGCATTTGTGGGTGGGGTCTATGCTAATAGGGTGGTGTTCATCAGCAGTCGTGGGCGGGGTCTATGCTAATAGGGCAGAGTCCATCAGCATTTGTGGGTGGGGTATATGCTAATAGGGCAGAGTCCATCAGCATTTGTGGGTGGGG
>NC_137105.1:52578346-52640846 GCF_949357685.1 Gobio gobio | reverse complement strand
GAGCCGTATCTACACACACTCCGGATCCCCTTAAAGTTAAGTCGCCATTTTGTTTTGTTTCTAAATTCTACAGTAGCCCTAAACGGACAAACTTCTCTACAGAGCACTAGCTGCTCTCTGCTCTCTCAGCCGATGACATTTTTGTCCTCTGTTGGCCACCGTAGCTTCTCTACGTGCTTCAAAATGGCGAACATGAAGTTTGTCCAAATGAGGTAAATTGGGATCTATGTTCTTGGATTCCTTGGGCATGACCCAAGGAATCAATTAAAACCAGTTTTATGACAATAGTCAAATTGAATCAACAGTTATTAGCGTTTTTTGAAAATTCATTATAACTTCCTCCGAAACTTTTTGAGTACTGTTAGGGCTTGGTGCCGAAGACACAGTTCCGTAATAATACGCCAATGCATTCGTAAAATATAGCACTTTTTGACAACATTTAAAATGGCCGACGCCCAAAATGGTTGATATGGGAAAATTGGGTAAGGTGTGGCTCGGCGTGATGCCCCGAATCTAAAGAGACCAGTTTTGTGATTTTTGGTTAAAGCATTCTGAAGTTATAATTAAAAATATCACATTGTTGTATCTCTGGACCACTAGGTGGCACTGCGCCAAAACGCTGCAGGCAGCCTCAGGTCATGGTTGGCATAACACACACCAAGTTTGGTTACAATATGCTAAAGCGTTGCAGAGATACAGCCTGACATTCATTTTTGTGGGCACTTTGTCAAATTAATTTGCGAGTTATTCGAGAACAGTTTGACTAATCGTCCAATCGACCAATCATTTTGTCAGCATCGTCTGAAGATGGTCTGATTCAATTTTCGTGAAAACTGGGGCAATGGCCAAGGAGGAGTTCGAAAAAGTAGGTAAATATTTTTGTTATATTTTTGTTTTGAGCCCTTATGGTTCAAAAGTTATTAGCATAAACATGAGCGAAATTTTGGACAGGTGGTGGCGCTAGAGGGATTGAGTGGCCATAGACACAAGAGCGGAAGAAGAAGAAGAAGAAGAAAAAACAGAAGAATAATATTAAATATAGCTGCGAGCAGCCATTATCGGGGCCAAGCGCAAAGAGGAAGACAAGACATGCCGAAATGGCTGACAGTGTCAGATCAACTACAGCAATGAGCAATTAAACACATTTGAAGATGATTTTAGGCAAAAAGGCTGAAAAATGCATTGTAGTCTATGGGAATTTCATGTTTTGTTCTATTATAGTGCCACCAAGAGGTGCAATCCTACCATTTTTTTTATGTGTCCTCGGAGAGAGCCCACACATGTGTGTGTCAATTTTAGTGAAAATATCTCATTTCGTTTTGGAGTTATAGATATTTATATGAAAAAACAGGTAAAAAATGACTGACACCTGACTTTGATTGGATTTTACTCCCCCTTACTATCAATATTTTGACATTTGGGCATTAACGTTTAGCTATCGACCTATGTTTCTGAACTTCTGGCGCTGGTTTCGTCTCGATCGGACTAGCGGTTTCGAAGATATCAGCTAACGTTTTTAAAGCGCTTAATTACAACGCTGCACAAACCATAGGCCGAAACCTGGCAAATCTGGCATCGTTGGACTCGGCAAGGATTCAGGAGACGAAAAAAGTTACTCCCATGAAAATAAGTCAACCACACCCAAAGTTATAAGCGTTTGAAAAAAACATTCTCCACTAGGTGGCGCTGTTTCAAAATTTATCTGGCTCCTTCAGGGCATTGTGCTGATGACCCATACCAAGTTTCATAACAATCTGTTCATGCGTTCATAAAATACAGCATTTCAGCACATAATTCAAAATGGTCGACAACCAAAAATGGTAAAATTGGATATCAGTCGACTCGGCATGACGTTTTTTGGACAAACGGTTCAGAAGTTAAAAACAAAAATAAAAAAAATTCGTATCTCCGGCTTGACTTGTTTATCGCCGAAATGCTGCATGTTGCCTCAGGTCATGCTTGTGATGACATGTACCAAGTTTGGTTTGAATACGATAAAGCGTTGCGGAGATATAGCCTTAAGTGTATTTTCGCAACCGCTATGTAAAATTTGTTCGCGAGTTTATTGAAAACGGTTTGACCAATCAACTTGAATTCCATAACTTTTTGTTGCAACCGCCAGAAGATGATCTGGTTAAATTTTCGTGCAAATCGGACGAACGTTTTTTTGGAAAATTCAAAATGGCGGGAATGTGTTTCTAGCCCTTAGGATTCAAAGGTTATTAGCATAAACATGAGTCAAACTTTGGACAGGTGGTGGCGCTAGAGGGATTGAGTTAGAGACTCAAAATTTGCTATGGTGACAGATCAGACTGTTCTCTATGAGTGTGCCAAATTTCATAACTTTCCATGCCATGGCGGAAGAAGAAGAAGAAGAGCGCTAACGATTTCAATAGCTGCCTCCGCACCTTCAGTTCTTGGCCCCTAATAAGAACGCAATGATTCTCCAACGTTCAGGTGCTTGGCACCTAAAGAGTAAACTATACGTATGATGTTAAGTTCACAAAGAAAACTCACAAGTGAGAGTATACAACAAAGTGTACTTTCATAAACAAAAAAAATATAGACTACTATATAGTATTTAATCAGTTTACCGTACTCGAAGTAAAGTTGCAGTAAGTTTACTACTTAAAAGTATACTTTTATACACTTAAGTAGTAAGTCCCGAGTAGTATTGAAACAGTATACTTCTAGTACACTGATATTAGTATACTTATTACATAAGGCATACTTCAAATATACTTTAGAGGGCGTAAGTAAGGGGGCGGGGCTTAAGGGAAGTGTGTTATTGTGTGTTTACCCTCTTGAGCCGTGGGGACGCTCCATGTGGTGGTGGCGTGAGCTTTCTTGCCCCTCTCCTCCTCCATCTCGTCCGTTATGACCTCCAAGACCCCAAACTCATTCACCCGGAACTGACACACACACACACACACACAACAGAGACGCTCACACACTGTCTGCACGGCTGAGTGTACACAACTAACACACACACACACAAGGATTTAATGCAGTTTTCCGGTTGGCAGGGCGTTTATCGCATGTCTTCCCTCACCTTGAGCTCGCTGCCGGGAAGAGTTCCCACTCCGTCCTTCCAGTCCATGGCTCCGTACACGTCAAACTCTGGAGCCGCTGCGCTGGGGCCCGACGACGCCATCACACATCACAGCGAACCTGAAACGCCAACCATATATGATCATTCACATCAGCCAATTCATCTACACACACACTTCACACACGGCAACATGCTGGCGGCCCAGATCCGGCCCACATCCGGCACACAGGGAATCCACTCGCCCAGATGTGGGCCGGATCTGTGTTTCCACTCCTGGAAAACAGAGCTAAATACTGATTTAGTAGCGGTTTGCGTGTGTGTGCATGTGCAAATGTGCCTTTTTGGAGATCATACACTGCAAAAAATGCTTTTCTTACTTAGTATTTTTGTCTTTTTTTCAGTCCAAATATCTAAAAAATCTTACATTAAGAAGCATTTACTAGACAAGCAAAAGTTTTTGTCTTGTTTTGGGGGAAAATAACTCAAAATTAAGGGAGTTTTTGCTTAAAATAAGCAAAATAATCTGCCAATGGGGTAAGCAAAATAATCTTAATTCAAACAGAAAACAAGATTATTTTGTTTACCACATTGGCAGATTATTTATCTTATTTTAAGCAAGTTAGTTGTTTTATTTTCCCCCAAAACAAGACAAAAACTTTTGCTTGTAAATGCTTCCTAATGTAAGATTTGTTAGATATTTGGACTGAAAAAAAGACAAAAATACTAAGTAAGAAAAGCATTTTTTTGCAGTGTAGATTGTAAGATTGACAATTAAATCAGAATAAAATTTATTTTTTTCTGTTAGATTTGACATGTATTGTGGGATTCACACACAGACTAATGAAAAATCATTTAAAACAACACTATTTTACATGTTATCCCACAATTACACTGCAAAAATTGCTTTTCTTATTTAGTTTTTTGACTTGTTCACAATCTAAATATCTAAAAGATATATATTTCTTGTTTTCTGGAGTTTTTGGCAGATCATTTGCTTGTTTTAAGCAAAAACTCCCTTCATTTTGATTTGATTTTCCAGAAAACAAGAACAAATATCTTATGTAATTTGACCTATCTAGTCAAAGCATCTTGATTTAAGACATTTTAGATATTTTGACTGTAAACAAGACAAAAATACTGATTTAGCAGCGGTTTGCGTGTATGTGCATGTGCAAATGTTCCTTTTTTGAGATCATAGATTGTAAGATTGACAATTAAATCAGAATAAAATGTATTTTTTTCTGTTAGATTTGACATGTATTGTGGGATTCACACACAGACTAATGAAAAATCATTTAAAACAACACTATTTGACATGTTATCCCACAATTACACAGCAAAAATTGCTTTTCTTATTTAGTATTTTTGACTTGTTTACAGTCAAAATATCTAAAAAGTCTTAAAAATAAGATGATTTTACTAGATAAGTAAAATTAGATAAGATATTTGTTCTTGTTTTCTGGAAAATAAAATCAAAATGAAGAGTTTTTGCCAATGGGGTAAAAAAAACTTTATTTATATATTGATTATTTTTCTTTTTTGGTTGTTTTAAGCAAAAACTCCCTCCATTTTGATTTGATTTTCCAAAAAAACAAGAACAAATATCTTATGTAATTTGACCTATCTAGTAAAATCATCTTGATTTAAGACATTTTAGATATTTTGACTGTAAATAAAGACAAAAATACTGATTTAGTAGCGGTTTGCGTGTATGTGCATGTGCAAATGTTCCTTTTTGGAGATCGTAGATTGTAAGATTGACAATTAAATCAGAATAAAATGTATTTTTCTGTTAGATTTGACATGTATTGTGGGATTCACACATAGACTAATGAAAAATCATTTAAAACAACACTATTTTACATGATATCCAACAATTACACCGCAAAAAAATATTTATATTACTAGACTAGATAGGTAAAATATGAATTTGACCTTAATTAGATTTTACATGTATTGTGGGATTCACACATAGACTAATGAAAAATCATTTAACACTAGTTTTGACATGTTATCCCACAATTACACCGCAAAAAAATGCTTTTCTTATTTAGTATTTTTGACTTGTTTACAGTCCAAATATCTAAAAGATATATATTTCTTGTTTTCTGGAGTTTTTGGCAGATAATTTGCTTGTTTTAAGCAAAAACTCCATTCATTTTGATTTGATTTTCCAGAAAACAAGAACAAATATCTTATGTAATTTGACCTATCTAGTCACAGCATCTTGATTTAAGACATTTTAGATATTTTGACTGTAAACAAGACAAAAATACTGATTTAGAAGCGGTTTGCGTGTATGTGCATGTGCAAATGTTCCTTTTTTGAGATCATAGATTGTAAGATTGACAATTAAATCAGAATAAAATGTTTTTTTTTTTCTGTTAGATTTGACATGTATTGTGGGATTCACACACAGACTAATGAAAAATCATTTAAAACAACACTATTTGACATGTTATCCCACAATTACACTGCAAAAATTGCTTTTCTTATTTAGTATTTTTGTCTTGTTTACAGTCAAAATATCTAAAAAGTCTTAAATCAATATGATTTGACTAGATAAGTAAAATTACATAAGATATTTGTTCTTGTTTTCTGGAAAATCAAATCAAAATGAAGTGAGTTTTGCCAATGGGGTAAAAAAAAAAGATTTATATATTGATTATTTTTCTTTTTTGCTTGTTTTAAGCAAAAACACACTTCATTTTGATTTTATTGTCCCGAAAAGAAGAACAAATATCTTATGTAATTTGACCTATCTAGTCAAATCATCTTGATTTAAGACTTTTTAGATATTTTGACTGTGAATAAAGAAAAAAAATACTGATTTAGCAGCGGTTTGCGTGTGTGTGCATGTACAAATGTTCCTTTTTGGAGATCGTAGATTGTAAGATTGACAATTAAATCAGAATAAAATGTATTTTTCTGTTAGATTTGACATGTATTGTGGGATTCACACATAGACTAATGAAAAATCATTTAAAACAACACTATTTTACATGTTATCCCACAATTACACCACAAAAAAATATTTATATTACTAGACTAGATAGGTAAAATATGAATTTTACCTTAATTAGATTTGACATTTATTGTGGGATTCACACATAGACTAATGAAAAATCATTTAAAACAACACTATTTGACATGTTATCCAACAATTACACCAAAAAAAAAGCTTTTCTTATTTATTATTTTTGACTTGTTTACAGTCCAAATATCTAAAAGATATATTTTTCTTGTTTTCTGGAGTTTTTGGCAGATCATTTTGCTTGTTTTAAGCAAAAACTCCCTTCATTTTGATTAGATTTTCCAGAAAACAAGAACAAATATCTTATGTAATTTGACCTATCTAGTCAAAGCATCTTGATTTAAGACATTTTAGATATTTTGACTGTAAACAAGACAAAAAAACTGATTTAGTAGCGGTTTGCGTGTATGTGCATGTGCAAATGTTCCTTTTTTGAGATCATAGATTGTAAGATTGACAATTAAATCAGAATAAAATGTATTTTTTTTCTGTTAGATTTGACATGTATTGTGGGATTCACACACAGACTAATGAAAAATCATTTAAAACAACACTATTTGACATGTTATCCCACAATTACACAGCAAAAATTGCTTTTCTTATTTAGTATTTTTGTCTTGTTTACAGTCAAAATATCTGAAATGTCTTAAATCAAGATGCTTTTACTAGATAAGTAAAATTACATAAGATATTTGTTCTTGTTTTCTGGAAAATCAAATCAAAATGAAGAGTTTTTGCCAATGGGGTAAAAAAAACTTTATTTATATATTGATTATTTTTCTTTTTTGCTTGTTTTAAGCAAAAACTCCCTCCATTTTGATTTGATTTTCCAGAAAACAAGAACAAATATCTTATGTAATTTGACCTATCTAGTAAAATCATTTTGATTTAAGACATTTTAGATATTTGGACTGTAAATAAAGACAAAAATACTGATTTAGTAGCGGTTTGCGTGTATGTGCATGTGCAAATGTTCCTTTTTTGAGATCATAGATTGTAAGATTGACAATTAAATCTGAATAAAATGTATTTTTCTGTTAGATTTGACATGTATTGTGGGATTCACACATAGACTAATGAAAAATCATTTAAAACAACACTATTTGACATGTTCTCCCACAATTACACCGCAAAAAAATATTTATATTACTAGACTAGATAGGTAAAATATGAATTTTACCTTAATTAGATTTGACATGTATTGTGGGATTCACACATAGACTAATGAAAAATCATTTAAAACAACACTATTTGACATGTTATCCCACAATTACACCACAAAAAAATGCTTTTCTTATTTAGTATTTTTGACTTGTTTACAGTCTAAATATCTAAAAGATATATTGTTCTTGTTTTCTGGAGTTTTTGGCAGATTATTTGCTTGTTTTAAGCAAAAACACCCTTCATTTTGATTAGATTTTCCAGAAAACAAGAACAAATATCTTATGTAATTTGACCTATCTAGTCAAAGCATCTTGATTTAAGACTTTTTAGATATTTTGACCGTAAATAAAGAAAAAATACTGATTTAGTAGCGGTTTGCATGTGCAAATGAGCCTTTTTTGAGATTTTAGATTGTAAGATTGACAATTAAATCAGAATAAAATGTATTTTTCTGTTAGATTTGACATGTATTGTGAAAAAAGTCTTAAAAATAAGATGATTTTACTAGATAGGTAAAATTACATAAGATATTTGTTCTTGTTTCCTGGAAAATCAAATCAAAATGAAGAGTTTTTGCCAATGGGGTAAAAAAAAACTTTATTTATATATATATTGATTATTTTTCTTTTTTGCTTGTTTTAAGCAAAAACTCCCTCCATTTTGATTTGATTTTCCAGAAAACAAGAACAAATATCTTATGTAATTTGACCTATCTAGTAAAAGCATCTTGATTTAAGACTTTTTAGATATTTGGACTGTAAACAAGACCAAAATACTAAATAAGAAAAGCATTTTTTGCAGTGTAAAACGCTTTATGTAAATAATTCCCATGTTGCTTTAGCGCAGAACTGGTTTAACAGCTATCGCCTTGTGCATTTATACAGCAGACAATACACATGCATGCTCACTTTAATACACACTCTACACACCATAAAAACATTAGAGGACGGCGGATGGTTTCTTCTTATAATCTTAGTCACTCCCTACAGCTGAAGTGATCTGTAAGGACATAAGCAGCAGTTTAACAGGAGTGTGTTAGTGGCGCATGCATGAGGCCTACAGCACGTGCGTGTGTTTCCCGCCGGCGCCGCCAGGGGCCGCTGTTGCCCGCGCTCATCCGCGACGCTGCAAACTTTCAAGCCTCCCATTGAAAACAATGAAATCAACACAAATGCTAGCAACACTGTAACATTCACGCGTGTTTTGATTCATTTTAACACCGTTTAGCACTATATACTCAAGCCAGAGATGAATAGCTGTTTTATAAACTGCTTATTTATCATGTTGCACAATTCAACTATTTATTAATCATAATTTTCTCAATGAATATGTAAAAAATGTACTTTATTGAATCTATTTATTATACTAATATTTTTATATAGATTAAATGCGTTTTATAACACGATGATTATGATGATACATAAAATCCGTATGTTATTTTTTCACCTCGAGTTTTAATGCACCGGGTTTTTTTCCTATTAAACGCGTTTATTTCATGCGTTGTGTGTATTTCTCACGTGCAGCTTGAAATAGTTTCCCCCGAATGAGCTGAAAATATGATATTTCTCTTTAGATATGGTCGACGGCGAGCAGCGATGGCACATTATCTGATATTAAAACACTTTTCTTTAATGTGTTTTAAAGGCAGTTTCTCAAAATGGCGGAGCAGGAATTATATTCACTATATAATTGAAAGACACAGGCCTGGCGAAACGCGTCATTATTGCTGATCAATGACATTTAAAGTGAATGATTGAGCTGATCGAGGCATGTTTTGTTTCGCACGATCAGTTCCTGCCATAAGCACTTATTCTACACAGACTCATAAATACACGCGTTATTCACACACATACACACACTTTGATCCTTTCTATCGACTGCGTCTGTTTATGTTGTCATTCATTATCGCTATTCTTTATTTCACACTCTGTCTCTCTCTCTCTTCCTGCTGCTCATATTATTGATGACACGTCCAGGCGTTTTCTACTTTATATCTAACTTTCATTATTATTCCGATGCATTAAACCTCCCGCGAAAGTCGCACGCGCCGCGTAAAGGTTTATTACACAGTATAAAATGCAACACAAGCAGTTTATCCTAGCGTGCGATTGTTTTAATTTGTCTGTTTCTTACCCAAATTCTCCCACGAGTACTGAGAAATTGGCCAGGCGGACTCCAGTGCGCATGCGCACAGCCGTCGCGCTTCACACTCGCCCATCATGACAATATCGAAAGTTTTGCGCTGAAAACAATTCCGTCGAATCTCGACGCTGTCGCGCGTGGCCACGGATCCTCACACACCCGCCTGTGTGTGTGTTTTAAGGTGGTCCGATGGCGTAACACATCGCCATTACGATTTTGTTACTAAAAATAAATTCCTGCGTGCGACCGAACCTTCCAAAATGCGCATAAACACCTCAGAAAATACAATCAAAGTGTCGAGATGGAGAAATGAGACGAACCGTGAGGGCTGTGTGGTGTAGCCTAGGTAGTGAACACATAACTAGCCTCACTGAACAACACACACTGGCTCTGTTGTAGCCTATAGCCTACTAAACTTAAACAACAGCCTGCTAACACAACCTCACGATTTCTCAATACAGCTACACTGTAAAAAAGGCCATTCATAAAATGTTGGAAGAGCAAAAATATCCTAGTTGGACTGATATTCTTGCTAAGAGAACATATTAATTCTGCAAAAATATATTGAATGAGGGTTATTTTCAAATCCAGTCAACATTCAGAATGATTAAAGTTGACTAATAAACATAAACCCAGACAATATTTGGTAAAAGTAGCCAGCTGTGTACGCACATAAGATGCTATTTTAATATGTAAAGCAGAAAATATGGTTAGTTATAAGCATTTGATATTATATCAAAACAACGTTTGTCAAACCCTGAATGTGTTTTAATGTTTCGTTTTGTATTATGAGGAGCGGATGGATCTGATAGGTTTTTAAATCTTGAATTTAAGCTGTTTTATACTATTGTGATCCGAGAACAACACACTGCATAATGGACCACTTGAAACGACTAAACTATAAAGAGCAACACTATATTCATCTGAGCATAACAACCATAAATACACCAGACTATGTCTAAATAAGTGAACTGAACTGTCCAGAACGTATAATAATACACTATTAAACTAAAATATGCTGAATTATATTCTGCTGTACTATAAAAATGAGTGGGTTTTAACGGTTTTGTGGTCATTCGGTTACTTTACAAACGTAAATGTAATGTTATTTGAATGTTCTCTGAACGTTCTGACACAAGTTACATTTAAAAAAACGACTAATGTTGCATGAAGGATGTCATGTTTAAATGATATTGCACTGTTGCTGTAAGGCCTACAGAAGCACAGAATACACTGTAAAAAAGGCCATTCATAAAATGTTGGAAGAGGAAAAATATCTAAGTTGGACTGATATTCTTGCTAAGAGAACATATTAAATCTGCAAACATATATGTGAAGAACATTGAATGAAAGGGTTTTTTTCAAATCCAGTCAACATTAAGAACGACTAAAGTTGACTGATAAACATAAACCCAGACAATATTTGGTAAAAGTAGCCAGCTGTGTACGCACATAAGATGCTATTTTAATATGTAAAGCAGAAAATATGGTTTGTGCTGTTTAAACGGGTCATTATAAGCATTTAATATTATATCAAAACAACGTTTGTCATATCCTGATTGTGTTTTAATGTTTAGTTTCGTATTATGAGGAGCGGATGGACTCAAGTTACATTTAAAAAACGACAAACGTTCCATGAATGATGTATAAATAATGTTTCTGTGCTTTTTGAGAATGTTATTAAGAGCAGATAACATTGAACAAATGTTCTATTTGCGTTACTGCAAGAACGTTTGTTCATTTGCCCTTATTTAGCCGTTATCTGGGACGAAACTATATTGGATTAAGTTATGCTGTAGGCCTACAGAACTGCAGAATATAGCTACGATTCTGATCTGAACTAACTTAATCTATACTGAAGACATTACTGGTGTGCATCTCGAGACAAAACAACGGCAATACCGCTCAATAATGCAGTTTACTCTGGGATTAAGCCTTGTCTGTGAAACCGGGGGAAATGACAAACAGTGATAAAATAAACTGGTCGTATTATTAGATGAGCCTACTGAGCAATCCAGAGCCGGATTTATTCATTGTATTAAGCAATTTGTTGCGATTTATTAGTGCAATCCAACTATAATTGTAAGTCAGGCTTTAACTGTTGTCATCCACACTTTAGCTAATCAAATAACCACAACATTTATTTATAAAGCACATTTACACACATTATAGATTCATCCAAAGTGCTGGTCTGCACAATAAAAGCTACACAGTTATCAAACTCTAGTTTAGACCTCATGTGATGTGACTAGAGATGCCAATATTTTGTTTGCTAATTCATTAAAACAACTTGTTTTATGTAGTTGGATGTAGAAGGCGGTTTTGGTTTTGGTTTTAATTGTGCCACTTACAGAAGCTCAGTGCGCAACAAATGCTAACATACATAAGGCATGTGGCAAACTGAGTTCAAAGGTCAAAGAGACAGATTTTCAAGGTAGAGATGTGGGTTGAAGGGATAGTTCACCCAAAAATGTAAATTCTGTCAGGATCACTATCGTCAAAGTGATAGACAATTAGTATATAGTTTAGATTGGCGGTATGGTTCTGTTCTGGGCAAGAACTAAGCATGGATAAGAGCAGGGAGAGCAGGGATAAACCCCGTGAGGGAAAACAGAAGCACGATGTATTGCAGAAAGCATTAATGTCAATATTAATATGTATAACCTAATTCAGAAATTTAGATTCAGATGTCATCAGATGCCAAATCCTGACGGACGACAGGAGGAGCTGGGGATGGAGGAGGGTAATTAGCTCCGGAGAAACACGATAGCAGCTGATAATACTGAAGGAGCTTATACACTCACCTAAAGGATTATTAGGAACACCTGTTCAATTTCTCATTAATGCAATTATCTAATCAACCAATCGCATGGCAGTTGCTTCAATGCATTTAGGGTTGTGGTCCTGGTCAAGACAATCTCCTGAACTCCACACTGAATGTCGGAATGGGAAAGAAAGGAGATTTAAGCTATTTTGAGCAATTCGGAGTATTTCACAATCTGCTCAGTTACTGGGATTTTCACGCACAACCATTTCTAGGGTTTACAAAGAATGGTGTGAAAAGGGAAACACATCCAGTATGCGGCAGTCCTGTGGAGAAAATGCCTTGTTGATGCTAGAGGTCAGAGGTCATGGGCCGACTGATTCAAGCTGATAGAAGAGCAACTTTGACTGAAATAACCACTCGTTACAACCGAGGTCTGCAGCAAAGCATTTGTGAAGCCACAACACACACAACCTTGAGGCGGATGGGCTACAACAGCAGAAGACCCCACCGGGTACCACTCATCTCCACTACTAATAGGAAAAAGAGGCGACAATTTGCACAAGCTCACCAAAATTGGACAGTTGACGACTGGAAAAATGTTGCCTGGTCTGATGAGTCTCGATTTCTGTTGAGACATTCAGATGGTAGAGTCAGAATTTGGCGTAAACCGAATGAGAACATGGATCCATCATGCCTTGTTACCACTGTGCAGGCTGGTGGTGGTGGTGTAATGGTGTGGGGGATGTTTTCTTGGCACACTTTAGGCCCCTTAGTGCCAATTGGGCATGATTTAAATGCCACGGCCTACCTGAGCATTGTTTCTGACCATGTCCATCCCTTTATGAGCACCATGTCCCCATCCTCTGATGGCTACTTCCAGCAGGATAATGCTCCGTCACAAAGCTCCAATCATTTCAAACTGGTTTCTTGAACATGACAATGAGTTCACTGAACTAAAATGGCCCCCACAGTCTCCAGATCTCAACCCAATAGAGCATCTTTGGGATGTGGTGGAACGGGAGCTTCGTGCCCTGGATGTGCATCCCACAAATCTCCATCAACTGCAGATGCTCTCCTATCAATATGGCCAACATTTCTAAAGAATGCTTTCAGCACCTTGTTGAATCAATGCCACGCAGAATTAAAGCAGTTCTGAAGGCGAAAGGGGGTCAAACACAGTATTAGTATGTGTTCCTAATAATCCTTTAGGTGAGTTTATAAGCACTCTGTGATGGCCATCGTATTCCTATAGGTAGACGTGATCAGCTGATGCGAGCTTGACTAACGTGCCCTGCCAGAACTAACGCTATGCTGAATTTCTGTCATTAATTCCTCTCATGTCGTTCCAATCCCGTCAGACTTTCGTTCTTCAGAACACAAATGAAGATATTTCTGATGAAATCCGAGAGGTTTCTGACCCTTCCATAGACAGCAACGTCATTGCATTTCAAGGTCCAGAAAGGCAGTAAAGACATGGTTAAAATAGTCATGTGACTCCAGTGAATCAGCCTTAATGTGATGAAGAGATGAGAATACTTTAGTGCGCAAAAACAAACACACATAACGACTTTATTCAACAATCTCCTCTCGTCTGTGTCAGGCTCTTACACAGTTGATGTAGTAAACACAGTGCAGAGCTTCCGTGTTCTACGTCAGAACGCCGGCTCGCCATTGGCCGATGCTGTTCACGTGAGCACCACAACACATGCATTGGAGCTGGCCAATAGTGAAGCCTTGTTTATACTTTGGTCTGTCTCCGCAGCACACTCCTTCCCAAACGGACGAGGCGTTTACATTCGACGCGCTCGCCATTGTGCTATTCTTTGAAATGACAGAGGGCGACTCGGAGTAATTGTTCTATAAACCATCAGGAAAAAGTGGCGAGAAGAAGTGGGCTAATGTACTCAGGTGATGATATTTATTTTAGTACACTTCACCGAAAACCACACTAGAATTGTGTAAAACTCAGTAAACCTTGATATTACTTGTGACATGAGAACAAATCATGTAAACAACTAAATTAACGATCTCTTAAATATTTCCTAATTTCACTAAACATTTTCATTTAGTGATTTTTTTTATTAAAGTCCTAGTGAGCCGGAAGTTGCAACTGATTTTATTTCAGTGCTGTGACGTATTTCCAAGTGAAACGGTATTTTAAATAGAGGGCAGGGTTTGACTTCAGCGCTCCTCCTCTCCATCTCTCGCTCATAGCAGACTAACGGATGGAGGGGTGAAGGATATTCAAACCCAAGCCGTCGCATAGTCGTCATCGGAAAGGGTACGCCATTCAAGACCGGAAGTTACTTTTCAGATTTTGATTAAAGATTACCACGGCAAACTATTTTTTTATGTGTATTAACTTGCATGGATTAATTGTTCACCCTAAGACCTGTAATGTGGGCTGACAAAGTAAATAAGATCGATTTTGATTTCATGATGACTTTAAACATGGATCTTTACTTAAAAGGGCTTATTTCTGCTTTTGTAGGCTCATTTCGTAAATATAAGCACCTCATTTGTAAGTGCAAACTGTGTGCCGGTGATGAGACGTCATGCTCGGCTAGATTCGCCTGGAACTCGTGCATCTTCGGATGCGCTGTTACAAAAAATGCGCTGCACACCGGCAGGTGAAATGTGGTCTTGCGCACTCAAAGCCCACGACCGCCCGCTCCGCGGTGACGTCATTTTTGCCGCGCGCACCCTTGCGCTCGTGCGGACGCGTCGAGTATAAACAAGAGCCGGCGTTCTGGCGCAGAACACGGAAGCGCTGCACTGTTTACACTACATCAACTGCATAGGTCTGTTATTTTTGTTTTTGTGCACTAAAGTTATTGTGGCGTATAAACTCAAAAATCAATCCAAACGCCGCGGCAGGCAAAGACATGTGGGTTAACACTGAAGACGCGTCACACTGAACCATTGCACATGATGGAAAGTATTTATTGCTTTATTCCGCAATTTCCTTTGACAGATGTTCTTCATAAACCGTACAAAATACCTCAGTACATTCACAGATGTTGATGAGGACAGTGACGGTAACAGTGACTGTGAAGGTGACGATGATGTTGACGTCAACAGAAAGTTTCTCCCCATGCTCACCCTGCCGCCATGATTCCAAACCCTTAGGTGAGCACACACACTAATACACACACTAATACACACACCACGCCCCCAGTGCCACCCACAGTAACCGATGATGCCACTTAGCACATGCACATACACAGAAAAAGAGGAAATAGACAAATCAAACCCAATGTATGGCTCCTACAAAGTATTCTCGTGGCTTCATCACATTAAGGCTGATCCACTGGAGTCACATGGGCTATTTTAACCATGTCTTTACTGCCTTTCTGGACCTTGAAATGATGTTGCTGTCTATGGGGTAGAGTTTAGATTATCTGCGGGCCGGGCCGATATTTCCCGCCACTATCCTCGAGCCGATCAAGCATTTGTGTTTTTTAATCATTACTTTATTAGCCTAATTGGGTGGGCAGAAAGCTATGCCATAATCAGAAATAATATATATTCATTCTAGAATTCTGAAAGCATTCCAGGATTGTTCTCCATATAATGGACTTCAATGGGAACCAACGGTTCAAGGTCCAAATGACAGTTTCAGTATTCAAGTATTCAACAGTATTCAAATGTCTTTGTGCCAGTTTATCGTTTAAAATGCCCATTTCTTGTGCGTATCCTGGGTGTTTTAATATTAGAAAGCCTAAAAGAAAATTTTCATCAGGACAGAAATGTGTGACTTTTCATAGATTTTCTTAAACACAATCCTGAGGGACTGAAACTGTGGTTGCTCGCGCTGCTCTTGGATGACATCACGAATGCGCATCACAGAACAGAGCAAGGCGAGCATTTGTGCTTATAAAACTTAAACCTTTTTTTTTTTTGGCTAGATAAGACCCTTATTCATCGTCTGATTTTTTGGGCCCGATCTAAGCTCTACTATGGAGGGTCAGAAACCTCTCGGATTTCATCAGAAAAATCTTCACCTGTGTTCTGAAGATGAACGAAGGACGATTTACATTTACATTGATGAACGATTTACATTTCTGGGTGAACTAACCCTTTAATTAACCCTTCGCCAGGAGTTTGATTGACAGGCGATCTGACCAATCATAATCCGCCATTCGCAGAATCCGCTATTTTTGTCCGACAGAGCAGTCAAGAGAGTTAGTAGATTAACGTCTGTGGACTTGAACTTGTAAAACGGTGTGTGCTGACGTCTTTCCGCGGTTGAAACAACATTCCTTCTGAAGTTCATTCATGTTTTATTTGATACTATAAATGAACTAGAGTGAAAAGATGAATGATTCACGAGCAGCTTTAACTGAGGCGCTACAGCGACCTGTCACCACACATTAAAGAGCCACAAAACAGTATTTTTGTTTACATTTATTTAAAAATGACAATATTTTAGAGTTGAGTCTTTGTTTCATATTAAAAGTAACCTGCTCTGTCCTGACTGTCAGTGTGTTGTCAGCATCCTCTTTGCTCTGCGAAGTGTTTTTGGTGTGTTTTTGGTGTGTGTGTGTGTGTGTGTGTGTGTGTGTGTGTGTGGTGTGAGAGAGCGGCTTGTTGGACATAGCAACAGTAACTAAAGGGGGCGGGTCTTTGCGAACGGTCAATTACAGTCAAACTATATACATATATAAACATTTCTTCACCTGTAAGCAACTTTGTGTATACCCTTCACTCTTAAAAATAAAGGTCTTTATTGTCATCGATGGCTCCTTGAAGAACCTTTACCATCCTTGGAAACTCTCCACTGCTCAAAAGGTTCTTTGTAGATTTTTAAAATCACATCTTTTAAGAACTGACCATTGAAAGTCCAGACAGTAGACCGATCCGGATTACATGTGGATTCCACACGCATCAGATGTGGGCCGGATCTGGGCCGACACTGGTTCTTTGGGGAACCAAAAACGGTTCTTCTATGGCAGGGCTGTCCAATCCTGTTCCTAAAATTCCACTGTCCTGCAGAGAATACCCATAATGCACTGTGAGGGTCGTGCCACATGAAGTGTGACCAGAAGATGGCGTCTCAGCTGAATCCTCCATCCATCCATTGTCCAAACTGCTGCTCCATTATGAATTGCTATTATTAATCCTCCAGGCTGGTGTGTTGGGGCAAGTTGGAGCTGAACTCTGCAGGACAGGTTTGGACAGCCCTGCTCGCTTTAGAGCCTTCAAGAGAAGAAGCTCCAGGCTTCAGCAGTGTTAGTAATCAGAGCATCCTGTTCCTGTTTGGCATATACACTAAAGTATTGAGCCGCTCCTCCATCACTGAGTTCAGGTGTTCAACCCCTTCATGGCCACAGGTGTGAAACTCCAGCTCTAGTGCAGACGCTTCTACACACATTAGAGAGAGAATGGGCCGCTCTCAGGAGTGTGTGTGTGTGTGTGTGTGTGTGTGTGTGTGTTCGCTTCTACACACATTAGAGAGAGAATGGGCCGCTCTCAGGAGTGTGTGTGTGTGTGTGTGTGTGTGTGTGTGTTCGCTTCTACACACATTAGAGAGAGAATGGGCCGCTCTCAGGAGTGTGTGTGTGTGTGTGTGTGTGTGTGTTCGCTTCTACACACATTAGAGAGAGAATGGGCCGCTCTCAGGAGTGTGTGTGTGTGTGTGTGTGTGTGTGTGTGTTCGCTTCTACACACATTAGAGAGAGAATGGGCCGCTCTCAGGAGTGTGTGTGTGTGTGTGTGTGTGTGTGTTCGCTTCTACACACATTAGAGAGAGAATGGGCCGCTCTCAGGAGTGTGTGTGTGTGTGTGTGTGTGTGTGTGTGTTCGCTTCTACACACATTAGAGAGAGAATGGGCCGCTCTCAGGAGTGTGTGTGTGTGTGTGTGTGTGTGTGTTCGCTTCTACACACATTAGAGAGAGAATGGGCCGCTCTCAGGAGTGTGTGTGTGTGTGTGTGTGTGTGTATGTTCGCTTCTACACACATTAGTGAGAGAATGGGCCGCTCTCAGGAGTGTGTGTGTGTGTGTGTGTGTATGTTCGCTTCTACACACATTAGTGAGAGAATGGGCCGCTCTCAGGAGTGTGTGTGTGTGTGTGTGTGTGTGTATGTTCGCTTCTACACACATTAGTGAGAGAATGGGCCGCTCTCAGGAGTGTGTGTGTGTGTGTGTGTGTCAGTGTGTGTTCGCTTCTACACACATTAGTGAGAGAATGGGCCGCTCTCAGGAGTGTGTGTGTGTGTGTGTGTGTGTGTTCGCTTCTACACACATTAGTGAGAGAATGGGCCGCTCTCAGGAGTGTGTGTGTGTGTGTGTGTGTGTGTTTGCTTCTACACACATTAGTGAGAGAATGGGCCGCTCTCAGGAGTGTGTGTGTGTGTGTGTGTGTGTGTGTGTGTGTGTGTGTGTGTGTGTTCGCTTCTACACACATTAGTGAGAGAATGGGCCGCTCTCAGGAGTGTGTGTGTGTGTGTGTGTGTGTGTGTGTTCGCTTCTACACACATTAGTGAGAGAATGGGCCGCTCTCAGGAGCTCAGAAAAAATACTAAATATTCCACGCTCAACTGTTAGTGGGATTATAACAAAGTGGAAGCGATTGGGAACAACAGCAACTCAGCCACAGCTCAGCGGGGTCAGCACATGCTGAGGGTCACAGAGCGGGGTCAGCACATGCTGAGGGTCACAGAGCGGGGTCAGCACATGCTGAGGGTCACAGAGCGGGGTCAGCGCATGCTAAGGGTCACAGAGCGGGGTCAGCGCATGCTGAGGGTCACAGAGCGGGGTCAGCGCATGCTGAGGGTCACAGAGCGGGGTCAGCGCATGCTGAGGGTCACAGAGCGGGGTCAGCACATGCTGAGGGTCACAGAGCGGGGTCAGCACATGCTGAGGGTCACAGAGCGGGGTCAGCACATGCTGAGGGTCACAGAGCGGGGTCAGCACATGCTGAGGGTCACAGAGCGGGGTCAGCACATGCTGAGGGTCACAGAGCGGGGTCAGCGCATGCTAAGGGTCACAGAGCGGGGTCAGCGCATGCTGAGGGTCACAGAGCGGGGTCAGCGCATGCTGAGGGTCACAGAGCGGGGTCAGCGCATGCTGAGGGTCACAGAGCGGGGTCAGCACATGCTGAGGGTCACAGAGCGGGGTCAGCACATGCTGAGGGTCACAGAGCGGGGTCAGCACATGCTGAGGGTCACAGAGCGGGGTCAGCACATGCTGAGGGTCACAGAGCGGGGTCAGCACATGCTGAGGGTCACAGAGCGGGGTCAGCACATGCTGAGGGTCACAGAGCGGGGTCAGCACATGCTGAGGGTCACAGAGCGGGGTCAGCACATGCTGAGGGTCACAGAGCGGGGTCAGCACATGCTGAGGGTCACAGAGCGGGGTCAGCACATGCTGAGGGTCACAGAGCGGGGTCAGCGCATGCTGAGGGTCACAAAGCGGGGTCAGCAAATGCTGAGGGTCACAGAGCGGGGTCAGCGCATGCTGAGGGTCACAAAGCGGGGTCAGCGCATGCTGAGGGTCACAGAGCGGGGTCAGCACATGCTGAGGGTCACAGAGCGGGGTCAGCACATGCTGAGGGTCACAGAGCGGGGTCAGCGCATGCTGAGGGTCACAGAGCGGGGTCAGCGCATGCTGAGGGTCACAGAGCGGGGTCAGCACATGCTGAGGGTCACAGAGCGGGGTCAGCGCATGCTGAGGGTCACAGAGCGGGGTCAGCACATGCTGAGGGTCACAGAGCGGGGTCAGCGCATGCTGAGGGTCACAGAGCGGGGTCAGCACATGCTGAGGGTCACAGAGCGGGGTCAGCACATGCTGAAGGTCACAGAAGTGGCCAACTTTCTGCAGAGTCAAGAGCTCCAGATCTCCAAACTCCTGTGGCCTTCAGATGAGCTCAAGAACAGTGTGTAGAGCTTCATGGAATGGGTTTCTATGGCCGAGCCGCTCATCCAAGCCTTACATCACCAAGTGCAATGCAAAGCGTGGGATGCAGTGGGGTAAAGTGCGCCACCACTGGACTCTAGAGCAGTGGAGACGTGTTCTCTGAGTGACCAATCACGCTTCTCTGTCTGACAATCCCATGGACGAGTCTGGGTTTGGCAGTTGCCAGGAGAACGGGACTGATTGCTGGTTTATGCTGGTTTGAGGTGGTTTATGCTGGTTTGAGCTGGTTTATGCTGGTCATGAGCTGGTTTATGCTGGTCATGAGCTGGTTTGAGCTGGTTTATGCTGGTCCTTAGCTGGTCATGAGCTGGTTTGAGCTGGTTTATGCTGGTCATGAGCTGGTCCTTAGCTGGTTTATGCTGGTCATGAGCTGGTCCTTAGCTGGTTTATGCTGATCATGAGCTGGTCCTTAGCTGGTTTATGCTGGTCATGAGCTGGTTTATGCTGGTCATGAGCTGGTCCTTAGCTGGTTTATGCTGGTCATGAGCTGGTTTATGCTGGTCATGAGCTGGTCCTAGCTGGTTTATGATGGTCATGAGCTGGTTTATGCTGGTCATGAGCTGGTCCTTAGCTGGTTTATGATGGTCATGAGCTGGTCCTTAGCTGGTTTATGCTGGTCATGAGCTGGTCCTTAGCTGGTCCTAGCTGGTTTATTATGGTCATGAGCTTGTTTATGCTGGTCATGAGCTGGTCCTTAGCTGGTTTATGCTGGTCATGAGCTGGTTTGAGCTGGTTTATGCTGGTCCTTAGCTGGTCATGAGCTGGTTTATGCTGGTCATGAGCTGGTCCTTAGCTGGTTTATGCTGGTCATGAGCTGGTCCTTAGCTGGTTTATGCTGGTCATGAGCTGGTCCTTAGCTGGTTTATGCTGGTCATGAGCTGGTTTATGCTGGTCATGAGCTGGTCCTTAGCTGGTTTATGCTGGTCATGAGCTGGTTTATGCTGGTCATGAGCTGGTCCTAGCTGGTTTATGATTGGTCATGAGCTGGTTTATGCTGGTCATGAGCTGGTCCTTAGCTGGTTTATGATGGTCATGAGCTGGTCCTTAGCTGGTTTATGCTGGTCATGAGCTGGTCCTTAGCTGGTCCTAGCTGGTTTATGATGGTCATGAGCTGGTTTATGCTGGTCATGAGCTGGTCCTTAGCTGGTTTATGCTGGTCATGAGCTGGTCCTTAGATGCTGGTCATGAGCTGGTCCTTAGCTGGTTTATGCTGGTCATGAGCTGGTCCTTAGCTGGTTTATGCTGGTCATGAGCTGGTTTATGCTGGTCATGAGCTGGTCCTTAGCTGGTTTATGATGGTCATGAGCTGGTCCTTAGCTGGTTTATGCTGGTCATGAGCTGGTCCTTAGCTGGTCCTAGCTGGTTTATGATGGTCATGAGCTGGTTTATGCTGGTCATGAGCTGGTCCTTAGCTGGTTTATGCTGGTCCTTAGCTGGTCATGAGCTGGTTTGAGCTGGTTTATGCTGGTCATGAGCTGGTCCTTAGCTGGTTTATGCTGGTCATGAGCTGGTCCTTAGCTGGTTTATGCTGATCATGAGCTGGTCCTTAGCTGGTTTATGCTGGTCATGAGCTGGTTTATGCTGGTCATGAGCTGGTCCTTAGCTGGTTTATGCTGGTCATGAGCTGGTTTATGCTGGTCATGAGCTGGTCCTAGCTGGTTTATGATGGTCATGAGCTGGTTTATGCTGGTCATGAGCTGGTCCTTAGCTGGTTTATGATGGTCATGAGCTGGTCCTTAGCTGGTTTATGCTGGTCATGAGCTGGTCCTTAGCTGGTCCTAGCTGGTTTATTATGGTCATGAGCTTGTTTATGCTGGTCATGAGCTGGTCCTTAGCTGGTTTATGCTGGTCATGAGCTGGTTTGAGCTGGTTTATGCTGGTCCTTAGCTGGTCATGAGCTGGTTTATGCTGGTCATGAGCTGGTCCTTAGCTGGTTTATGCTGGTCATGAGCTGGTCCTTAGCTGGTTTATGCTGGTCATGAGCTGGTCCTTAGCTGGTTTATGCTGGTCATGAGCTGGTTTATGCTGGTCATGAGCTGGTCCTTAGCTGGTTTATGCTGGTCATGAGCTGGTTTATGTTGGTCATGAGCTGGTCCTAGCTGGTTTATGATGGTCATGAGCTGGTTTATGCTGGTCATGCGCTGGTCCTTAGCTGGTTTATGATGGTCATGAGCTGGTCCTTAGCTGGTCCTAGCTGGTTTATGATGGTCATGAGCTGGCTTATGCTGGTCATGAGCTGGTCCTTAGCTGGTTTATGCTGGTCATGAGCTGGTCCTTAGATGCTGGTCATGAGCTGGTCCTTAGCTGGTTTATGCTGGTCATGAGCTGGTCCTTAGCTGGTTTATGCTGGTCATGAGCTGGTCCTTAGCTGGTTTATGCTGGTCATGAGCTGGTTTATGCTGGTCATGAGCTGGTCCTTAGCTGGTTTATGATGGTCATGAGCTGGTCCTTAGCTGGTTTATGCTGGTCATGAGCTGGTCCTTAGCTGGTCCTAGCTGGTTTATGATGGTCATGAGCTGGTTTATGCTGGTCATGAGCTGGTCCTTAGCTGGTTTATGCTGGTCATGAGCTGGTTTATACTGGCCATGAGCTGGTTTATGAAAAAAGTAAAGTAAATAAAGGAAGTAACCTGTTTGGAGAGCACTGAATTATTGTTTATCCGAAATCTGCACCATTTTCTAAAATGTGTTCATAAGTTTGCAATGCTAAAAGCAGAAGCAAAGCGTGTCCCGTGCTAGCAGGTGCTACTGTGAGGGCCTTGCTGAACCAGGAGTGTTTGAGTGTGTGTGGGTAATTAGCCAGCGTAGTCCAGGCCTGCTGGTGGGCTTTATCCTCAACAGATTTACGGAAGCGTTTTAGTGTTGCTAATCTTATTAAGAGCAGCCATGACAGATGCGCAGATTCAGTGTTATGCTACCTGCTAGCGTCGATCAAAGAATCGCCGGCCATTCATGTTGTTGGACTTCTGTTGCCGGTGCTGTGGGAGCGCTCTGATCAAACGCCATGGCCAGCTGCCCATCAACAGCAGGATCCACGACACCTGGGTAAAGCTCTGTCCGCGTCTGAGCCACTGTAGCTTAGCATGGCTATACGCATTAGTTCCAGACCGCCTGTAATGCAAAACTGAAGAGTGACTGACACCATTAGAGGAATAACTCATGTTTGATTGGACACTGCATAACCAGTTGTGTTGTGTGTTTATTGTCAGGTTGTTCTTCAAAACCTGTTGATGTGTATGGTGTGCTTCTACTCGGTGTACTACATTGTGGTCAGTCTCTGCATCGGCATTCTCAGGTGAGATTCTCACAACTCTCTCTCTCTCTCTCTCTCTCTCTCTCTCTCTCTCTCTCTCTCTCTCTCTCTCTCTCTCTCTCTCTCTCTCTCTCTCTCTCTCTCTCTGTGTGTGTGTGTGTGTGTCTGGCTCTTATGTGGTGACGTGTCTGACTTCCTGTATACTGAGAAAATAGTGAGTGGATCTCAGCATTTTGTAATATTTGTCCCACAGATTATAGAAATGTCTATGATTGCACAATACTTTCATGTTTAATGTGCTATTTCAATGTTTTTTCTAGTGATGAAGTTTGTGTACGAGCTGTTTAATTTTTTTTTATAGCTGTTTAATATTTGAATTCAAACTAAATGACCACATGATCATGAAGGTTCTATGAAGTGCCTGACGGAACCCTTTATGCTTCCATATAGAATATTTTCCTCATTTATAAAACGCATATACGATCAGATTTGATCATACATTTCATGGATTTCCTCTAACATCAGAAGTGAGGCATCATGAAACTGATGTGGAAATGTTCCTATGCGTCCGACAACTGAAGGGCGTGCTTCTGAAGCATAAGGGCTAGAAACTCAATTTTTTCCTCTTATTCCTTGGCTCAAGGCGATTCGATTGCACTATCACACCATTTTCCATTATGACAGTTTTCCCGCCAAATTTTCCCGCCAAAAAAGCGATTTGTCCAATTTTCATGAAAATCGAATCAGATTATCTTCAAATCATGCTGGCAAAAATGCATCAAAAGCTTTTTGATAAACCATTACTTGAGGCTACATGCAGAGTTTCGGAACAGTGCCACCTACTGGTCCGAAGATATGAAAAATTGCATTTTTTGCCTATAACTTCTGAATGGTTTGCTCAAAAATACTTTAAAATTTTGTCGTAACATTTTGTATTTTTAGAACGCATTAGCATATCATTACGAAACTCGTTATGAGTCATTGGGATCATGTCCTGAATGTACTCAAAAAAGTTTAGAGACAGCGCCTCCTTGTGGTAAAAAGTTATAAGGAAATGTCCAAAAATGCTAATAACTTTTTATTCATTTTGCCTATTTTAATGCAACTGGTCTTTATCATTGATTGGGTCATGCTGAGAACTGTGATACCAATTATGCCATATTTGCTTGAACTTGCTATCCGCCATTTTGAATTTCTTTCTAAATCATACTTTTTTCTAAATCAAACTCCTCCTGGACCATTGGTCTAATTTTCACCAAAATTGGCACAGATCATCTTCAGGCAAGAACAGGCTAAATAATCCGGATTCAGATTCATTCTAATCAAAAGCTATTAGCATTTTTTAAATCTCATTATACATTTTGACCAGAAGGTGGCGCTGTTCTGAAACCTTTTGAGTATGATCCATCTGAGCTAATGAAAACATGTGTTTCTAGTCCTGGTTCAAAAGTTATTAGCAGAAATGTAAGTGGATCTTTGGACAGGTGGTGGTGCTAGAGGGATTGAGTTAGAGACTCCAAATTTGCTGTGGCCAATTTCTGGACGGATCTTAATAATAAGAACACTTTGTAGCCTACCATAAGGGATATTTGTGGACCATCGTTCTGTGATGTATAAAGTGGGATGTGGATAAATGTGGAAACATTGATTGTAGGATCAGAGCAGGATCCGTTTAGATGCAAATCTGATTCTACTCTCCAGTAGTAAAAACCATAGATATATATACGTAGATTCCCCATTCGACCTCTCCAGGCACGTCGTCGCGCCGCCATTTTAGAACGGTCAACACACGTCCACACTTCAGATGCTGTCAATCATCACTCGCATTAAAAACAACAGCCTCTGTAAAGCCTGGCGCGATTTAAATTCCCGAAGAAATTGGATCACCTTTCACAGGTGACAATGTGTTGGTTTGTGTTTTCATATTTTAAATAAATGTATAATAATTTATCATTTTGACTCATAATTTATAATTTTCCCTGTTCTTAAAAATGATTTAAATTTGTGATGTTGATCATTTTATGACGTTTTTCTAGGATGATCTTTGAGAATTTAAACTTTCAGATAATACCTATGATGATTACTGAAAACATGGGTTGAATAAATAGGCTATATTGATGTTTATTAAACACATTACTAGCTAATTTATTACAATTTTTATAATTTATTTACTTTGATGTCTGACTGGTTGATGGTTTATGATTTCTTTCCAATCAACTTGTTTATAATGAGTTCACTGTGTTCATTAAAAGCTGAGCAATGTGTCTGTAGGGTTCTCTGATGGTCAATATTAATGAGATTAAGAAAATGTAAAAATCTTTGACCAATATATTTAGCATATGCAGAATTATCTACCATTAATGGTAAACAAAATCCTAACTCATCTGCTTCAGTCTATTGCTGTATAGATATTCATTTCATCCATGCATGTGTATAACTACGGTTGCAGACGCACAGGCAACATTTGAATATTCACAAAGCGCGTTCACGACCAGCTTTGACTGTTCGAAAATGGCGGACGGCTAAAGTATAGTGGCCCATAGAAACAATCGCTAATGGGGCATCTACGTATATCTATGGTAAAAACAATAGGTTACTGTCGTAACCCCGGTTCTCTGAAACATCGAGTGGAGAGATCCACCTATGGGAAGGGCATCCGTACCTGACCTCTGCAGAAGCATCCAATTGCACCAAGTCTGACAAGACAGGCAGGAGCGCGCAGCCAATGCCCGGTAAGGCCCCGCCCCTTACCTGCGGGCATATATAGCCTGCACGCGCTACTGTACTCCAGTAAGAATATTCGCTTCTCGTGCGGCAAGCGGGGAAAGGCTGGTGGATCTCTCCACTCGATGTTTCAGAGAACCGGGGTTACGACAGTAACCTATTGTTCTCTTTCATCATCTCGTGTTCGAGATCCACCAATGGGAGAGACATGGACAGCTCCCCGATTGCCCAATATACTCACAGTGAGGTCCTGTTAGCCAGAAAAAGACGGTCACCCCCAAGGGGGCGGTGCTTGACACGTCTCATAATCATGAACCCGCCAAACGGACGCACACACGTAACTGCGGTGTGCAAGCAGGACATGAAACGTGTGTGGCACACACAAAAGAAGGCAGGGTCAGGAAGACCCCACCCCCAAGACCGAATGTGCTACAGAGGTTCTGGTGACATCCAGCCTATAGTAACGCACAAACATATGGGGAGAAGCCCAACTGGCAGCAGAGCAGATATCCTGCAGTGGTACTCCCCTGAACAGAGCCGAAGAAGCGGCTAAGCCCCTCGTGGAAATGAGCTCTGATGCCCCCTGGGGGGTTGCACTCCCTTCAATTCGTAAGCTAAAACTATAGCGTCCACAAACCAATGCGAAAGGAGTTGTTTAGACAGGGGATCCCTTTTGTGGGGAGGAGCCCATGAAACAAAGAGTTGGTCACTCTTCCGGAAAGCACTGGTCCTAGCCAAATACGTCTGTAACGCACAGACCGGACACAGGGCATTCAGCCTTTGATCCTCCGCGGAGGAAAAAGGGCGGAGGGTGAAAAGCGGAAAGCTCCAACACCTCCGATGTGAACGCAGGAAAACATTTCGGCATGAATGCTGGATTAGGCTTAAGGAAAACCTTATTTCCGCCCAGAGAGAATTTAATGCCCGAGGGGTGAACCGAGAGAAATGTAGTGACAAAACCCACTTCATGAACGCCCTCATTCTCAGGAGTCCTAGTGGCAAAACCTCGATAGATGAAGCCATAAGACCCTGTAGCCTGAGACATGTGCGATATTGCACCCTCGCCCCTTCTCTGAACTGCGACAGACAGTTCATCAGAGAGAGAACGCGCTCCTGTGAGAGACGCGCTCGCATGGAGACTGAGTTAAGCTCCATGCCCAGGAATATCACATTCTGGCTGGGTGTAAAATTGCTTTTGTTCACATTCACCCTGAAGCCCAGAGATGTAATGTGCGCGAGCACGCGGCAGGTGTCCTGCAACACCTTTCCCCTCCAATCGGCTATGATGAGCCAATCGTCTATGTATGTCAGGATCCGTAGACCAGACATTCTCAGGGGAGTCAAGCCCGCTTCCGCACACAGACAGGAGCTGCGAGGGCTTAGACTCATCAAACGGCAGGATCGTGAATTCGTAACAAATGCCTTGATAGGCGAAACGAAGACACTTCCTGTGAGGTGGATAAATGCTTATGTGGAAAAAAGCATCTTTCAGATCGACCGATGTGAACCAGTCGTTCCGTTTTATGGCGCGGGCGAGCGAACCATGAGTTAACATTCTGATCTTGTATTTCCTCAAATGTTTGTTCAACACCCTGATGTTCAGAATAGGACGGGGGGAACCGTCCTTCTTTGGAACCAGGAAATAACGAGAATGAAAACCCTGGTTTATCAGATTGGGGGGTACCACCTGAATCGCACCTTTGCTCAGCAGAGAGGAGATTTCCTCTTTCAGAACGCGCGCCGTGTTTTCATCTGTGTGAGAAAAACGAACGCTGCTGAAAAGTGGGGGTTTCATTGCAAACTGCAGACGATAACCCTGCGATATTGTACACAATACCCATACGGGTGGTTCTACAGCTCGCGAAGCAGACACACGGCTCACGAGCGTGCCCACTCGCGCCGTGCTGGCTTCGTGTTTGCCCAGCTGGCTTATTTGTGATGCAATGACGCCCTCTAGTGGAGAAACTAGGGACGGCATGCGTGGGTTCAGAGAGCTGTCCACTCTTTGCAGAGAAAAGTGCTTTCTCTGCAACAAATTAATATGATTCGTCTGATTTAACGTGTTTTGTGTGTTTTGTTTTAGGGAAAACACTGGGGTTTGGGAAAACTGGGGCCGAAGCCTTTATTAGCTGAGTGAGGGGACACAGTAGGCTATGTGCGGTGTGGTGACACTGCTTTTGCACTTTCCCTCACAACAGACCCCCTGAATGGGGGGGGGGGGGGAGACACACCCCATCCACTAAACACATAGGCTGGGCAGCCACGGGAGGGGGGCAGCCTCCAGAAGAAACCCTCCGTCTTTTAGACAGGGTTACTGCAGAAAGAGAGTTCAAAGAGCTTGTCGCTCGAGAACGGTTTTGATGAAAGTTACGTCCCGGGGCCGGGGAATTAGGCAAATGCGCCTGGCTAGGGGCCGCCTTCCTAAGAAGGCACAACTTGAAGGCCTCGTCCTCCTCCTCCTCCTGGTCACATCCTACAAAGCAAAGCGCCATGGAGCGCCCAAAGGTTTGAAAGGCCTGACGAGCGTTATGGAGAAACAAGGTTGTAAACCGTGATGATCTCCTTCCATAATGCAGGAGAGGAAGATCCCTAGCTGTTGGCCCAGGTCGTCCAAAATTTCCGCCTGGTAAGCGGAGAGGAGGAGACATTTAGGGCCCTAACAGCCAAGGCCGAGAATTGGCCTGGTGCACCGAAGCAGAAAACGGTTCATCAGGGCGAGCAGCCCTCCCTGGACTGGGTTGAGGTGCCTGGCGATCGCTCAATAGCGGATGACCCATGCCGAGAGCCGCCATATTTTAACCTCCAGAGGGTCGCTCCAGTAATGCTGTGTGTGCTTAGCGCACGCTAGGAGAACGTGAAAGCTGTTACCTCAGGCCGAGGGGAGCTCCCAGCATTTTACCGTCGTAAATATCCCTCTCCTGGTCGGTGGCGCTCTGTGGAGCCGATGTTGAGACAAGCGGCCGCTCGCTCACACATCCAGGAAGATGGGTTGAGGCAAGGCTGCGGGGGCGCTAGCCTGGGGAATGTCAGAGGGCGGGATGGCCTCCTCGTCCTCTGATGGTGTGTTCACACCGGACGCAAATGAAACGTTTCGCGCGAGTGATTTACATGTTAAGTTACATTTCATGTTAAGTCAATGCAAAGACGCGAATAGGCATTCTACAGCGCAATTCGCGTGAATGAGAAGTCCCGCACGTCGTCATCACCAGACCCTGCCGGATCGTCGGCGAGCGGGGGGTTTCCCGCAAAGATGTCCTCTTCGGGGAACTCAGGATTGGGCTGGTCAGCCCAGACAAGAGCAGTCACGCCCCGGGAGGTCTCCGGTGGCGGGCTGTCGTCACTATGTCCCACTGGGTAGCAGCACCTTATGGTGGCGTCGCAGGAGTAACTAGGCAGCACCAGGCAGTGACTGCAGTTCTCCGGATTCTCTATGGCCTCTTCCGCGTGCTTGAGGCCCAAGCAGACCGCGCAGAAAGGGTGAATATCATAGCGGCAAGAGCACCACACGCGGCCGGGCAGGCCCGTGATAAACTAGCGCCGGAAAGAAGCAGGAATAGAGGGCGACATACCGGCGAAGAACTCAGAACAAATCTGTGGTGGCAGCCGTGGAACAGGAATGACGAGGAAGAGCGTGGGCGGCTCCGAGAGCAGACACAGAGAAACTGGCAGAATAGGAACTGTCACGCCCGGCGGAGGCTGATCCGAAGATATTTCCTCCTGCAGACAATAAGTGAGCAGCGCAAATTCGACCGAGCTGTATCAGTGAAGAGATCGCGAGAAGCGAATGTCAACTGGAGTACAGTAGCGCGTGCAGGCTATATATGCCCGCAGGTAAGGGGCGGGGCCGGGCATTGGCTACGCGCTCCTGCCTGTCTTGTCAGACTAGGTGCAATTGGATGCTTCTGCAGAGGTCAGGTACGGATGCCCTTCCCATAGGTGGATCTCGAACACGAGATGATGAAAGAGAACTATTATAACATCATCACATTCTTGCCCTGAAGTGTGACAGAAATGAATCCAGTGTGTGTGTGTGTGTTGTTCTCAGGGTGGACGAGGTTGACAGCTTGTTAGCGCCCTTTGACTTCACGACTCCACCATCATGGCACAGCCCAAAATACTTAGGTAGGCTGGCTCAGATGCACAGTGGATGTGGTGTGTGAATCTGAGGCTGACTGAATCCTGGATCAAGGTCAACACTAACTTTGCTTAATGATTTAAAGGCAGATTCTGAGAGTTTACCCTGTTGAAAAAAAAACAGAATATGCTGGTTAGGTATGTTCTGAAGCATGACAGCTGGTTTGAGCTGGTTCATGCTGGTCCTTAGCTGGTCATGAGCTGGTTTATGCTGGTCCTTAGCTGGTCATGAGCTGGTTTATGCTGGTCCTTAGCTGGTCATGAGCTGGTTTATGCTGGTCCTTAGCTGGTCATGAGCTGGTTTATGCTGGTCCTTAGCTGGTCATGAGCTGGTTTATGCTGGTCCTTAGCTGGTCATGAGCTGGTTTATGCTGGTCCTTAGTTGGTCATGAGCTGGTTTATGCTGGTCCTTAGCTGGTCATGAGCTGGTTCATGCTGGTCCTTAGCTGGTCATGAGCTGGTTTATGCTGGTCCTTAGCTGGTCATGAGCTGGTTTGAGCTGGTCATGAGCTGGTTTGAGCTGGTCATGATCTGGTTTATGCTGGTCATGATCTGGTTTATGCTGGTCCTTAGCTGGTCATGAGCTGGTTTATGCTGGTCCTTAGCTGGTCATGAGCTGGTTTGAGCTGGTCATGAGCTGGTTTGAGCTGGTCATGATCTAGTTTATGCTGGTCATGATCTGGTTTATGCTGGTCCTTAGCTGGTCATGAGCTGGTTTATGCTGGTCCTTAGCTGGTCATGAGCTGGTTTATGCTGGTCATGAGCTGGTTTATGCTGGTCCTTAGCTGGTCATGAGCTGGTTTATGCTGGTCCTTAGCTGGTCATGAGCTGGTTTGAGCTGGTCATGAGCTGGTTTGAGCTGGTCATGATCTGGTTTATGCTGGTCATGATCTGGTTTATGCTGGTCATGAGCTTGTTTGAGCTGGTCAAGAGCTGGTCCTAAGAAACTAGCTTTAGCTCAGAACCAGCAATTGACCAGCTCAAACCAGCTGCCATGCTTCAAAACATACCGAACCAGCTGTTTTTTTCAACAGGGTACAAATCTGATGATTATTTACAATACATGACACAACACAATTCAGTGATGGAGCACACACACTTCACACACAATTAACAAACAGCACTTACTGTGCACAGAAACGGGCTCCTGGTCAGTTTTGATTCTGAAGATGGCGGACGGATCTATCACAGCACTGACTAATGAAGATTTGATGATACTTGCATAATAAAGCACGTGTTTGCGTTGGCAGTTGTCTCTCAGACGTGTGTGTGTGTGTGTGTGTTGTGCAGTGAGTGTGATCTCCACAGAGGTGACGTTTGCTCTGGGCGGTCTGATGTTCGCCTGGATCGTGGAGGAATGGGTGTGGGACTACGCCATCACTGTCACCCTGCTGCACATCGGCCTGACCGGAGCCGGTGAGAACCTCTAAAACACCGGCAAGACTTCAGACTAGCCATGTCTCAGATCCAAAGCCTTTCAGCTGGGCGCGCCATTCTGGACTGTTCAAGGGTTAGTTCACCCAAAAATGAAAATTCTGTCAGTAATTACTCACCCTCATGTTGTTCCAACCATGTAAGACCTTCGTTCATCTTCGGAACATAATTTAGTATATTTTTGATGAAATCTGAGAGCTGTCTCACTCCTCCATAGGCTTTCAGAGGGACTGAAACTTGATGGCCCAGAATAGTAAGTAAAAACGTCATTTAAGGAGTCCAAATGACTACAGTGGCTCTGTATTAAGTCTATCATGCGACGAAAATACTTTTTGAGCGGAAAAACAACAAAAATAACGACTTTATCACACTATTATTGTTGTTCAATTTGAGCCTCTGACGAGAGTTCGCGGGAGTGCCACGACGCATGCGCGAGAACTGAGATTAACCCTACTCTGAAAGAGTGAGCAGCCAGTGGAGTAGTAGTAGAAGAAGAACGCCGTAATCTCAGTTCTCGCGCATGCGTCGTGGCACTCCCGCGAACTCTCGTCAGAGGCTCAAATTGAACAACAATAATAGTGTGATAAAGTCGTTATTTTTGTTGTTTTTCCGCTCAAAAAGTATTTTCGTCGCATGATAGACTTAATACAGAGCCACTGTAGTCATTTGGACTCCTTAAATGACGTTTTTACTTACTATTCTGGGCCATCAAGTTTCAGTCCCTCTGAAAGCCTATGGAGGAGTGAGACAGCTCTCAGATTTCATCAAAAATATACTAAATTATGTTCCGAAGATGAACGAAGGTCTTACATGGTTGGAACAACATGAGGGTGAGTAATTACTGACAGAATTTTCATTTTTGGGTGAACTAACCCTTTAACACGTTTACTCGTTTGCACCAAACACTGGTCATAATAAAACCACAGGCTTATTATATATCCACTGTTATTCTGTATTTGACAGTACATGACGGCTCTTTTTCGACTGTTTTGCGTGTCATCTTGTTTCAGTTATGGCAGATTTCCCCTGGACAGAGCACTGGTGGATTGCTCTCGGTAAGTTCTGTTGGGTTTTTTTTTGGATAATCTTTCAGTTTTGGCAGAGAAACAGAGGTCAGTTTAGCCTCTGACATCACACAATATCAATTAGACAGACTGGGAGAATGTATATAATAAGCAAGAAAATGAATAATGACTTTGAAATGTACAGTTCTGTCCTCTTCTCCACATATTAAAGGGTTAGTTCACCCAAAAATGTAAATTCTGTCATTAATTCCTCACCCTCATGTGGTTGGACACCCGTCAGACCTCCGTTCATCTTCAGACACAAATGAAGATATTTTAGTGTAAATCTGATGCTCTGAAAGGCCTCCATTGGCTCAACTTTACACTCTCAAGACCCTTAAAAGACACTAAAGACTAAAGTTACAAAGTCCATCTCACTACAGCGGCTCTACAATAACTTTATGAATCGGCGAGAATAGTTTTTGTGCGCAAAAAACCCTAAATAACGACTTATATAGTGATGACGATTTCAAAACACGGCCTCATGAAGCTTCGAAGCGTTATGAATCAGTGAGTCGATTCATGATTCGGATCGCGTGTCAAACCGCCAAACTGCTGGAATTTGGCGATTCAAACTGCTGAGTCGACTCACTGATTCATAACGCTTCGAAGCTTCATGAGGCCGTGTTTTGAAATCGTCATCACTATAGAAGTCGTTATTTAGGGTTTTTTTGCGCACAGAAACTATTCTCGCCGATTCATAAAGTTATTGTAGAGCCACTGTAGTGAGATGGACTTTGTAACTTTAGTCTTTAGTGCATGGGCGTAGATTACGCGGGGGACGGGGGGACGTGTCCCCCGCACTTTTAATAAAACGTACATTCGTCCCCCGCACTTTACCGAGTCTCACCGGTCCAAGTCGACCCGCTCCGTGGGGGATTCGAACCGGCGTCTAGTCGCACCCCTCATACTGGCTTACGTCTGTTACACGGGCAAGTTTGTTTACTTAGAAGCCCATGTGAATAAATCTAAATTTAAATTCAAAGACACAAAATAAAATATGCATGACCTGTCATTTTATTCGTATCCAAAAACAATGCGCTCCGAACACCATGGAGTGTTAACTCTCTCGTGCAACACTCTAATTCATACTCGACGCCAGAGGGCGCGCTCTCAAAGAAAGTCCAAAACGGATTCGTAGAAGTAATCACGTTCCAAGGGCATTCACAGCACTTTTTTTACGGTCTATGCACTGAACCAGCAGCTAAATAAAAATAACTGACTGATGAAACGCGACGACAAACACATGATTTCGTTTGTGTGTTTTTCAAGCCATCTCAAGGTATTTATTGACAATAAAGTATATGAATAATGCAGTGTTAATTGACATCCTTTTTAATGTTTAGTATCTTCTGCTCACCAAGGCTCCATTTATTACATAAAACAGCTGTTTACTATGTGAATATATTGTAAACGTGTAATTTATTCCTGTGATCAAAGCTGAATTTTTAGCATCATTACACCAGTCTTCAGTGTCACATGATCCTTCAGAAATCATTATAATATGAGGATTTTCTGCTCAAGAAACATTTATGATTATTATCAATGTTGCAAACAGTTGTGCTGCTTATAAATGTTGTGGAAACCATGATGCATTTTATTGTATAGGGTTCTTTGATGAATAGAAAGTTAAATGAACAGCATTTATTTTCATTGAATAAAGCACTTCAATAGAAATCTTTATTTATATTATAAATGTCCCTTGGGCTCAATTTAATGCATGTTTAATGAATAAAAGTATTAATTTCTCTCTTTTTTAATCTTACCACAAAAGTTTGAATAGTATCATGGTTTCCACAAAAATGAAGCAGCACAACTGTTTTCATCATTGATAATCATAAATGTTTCTTGAGCAGCAAATCAGCATATTATAATGATTTCTGAAGGATCATGTTGCACTGAATACTGGAGTAATGATGCTGAAAATTCAGCTTTGATCACAGGAATAAATTACTTAATTTCTTTTTACTATATATTCACATAGATAACAGCTGCTTTACATTGGCATAATATTTCACTGTATTACTTTTTTACTGAATTTTTTATTAAATAAATGCAGCCTTGGTGAGCAGAAGTCTTTAAACTTTTCTAAACTGTCTTGTTCAGTGATATTTTTTTAACATTGCATACAATCCATGGGTACTTAATGCACAAGTGTTTGTAGTGCATAAACCAATCATAAAATTGGCATAAAATATAAGGGAAAATATTATGCATATTAGTGGTTATTGTTCAGCAGTGTATTTGATATCTTACTGGATTAAAAGCAAGAGATCAATTAAATCTGTCAATTAGACAGAGGTCAGAAAAAACAGGTATTATACCTGACATTTCTGTCCCCCTCACTTCTGAAAAGACGCTACGCCCCTGCTTTAGTGTCTTTTAAGGGTCTTGAGAGTGTAAAGTGCATTGAGCCAATGGAGGCCTTTCAGAGCATCAGATTTACACTAAAATATCTTCATTTGTGTCTGAAGATGAACGGAGGTCTGACGGGTGTCCAACCACATGAGGGTCAGTCATTAATGACACAATTTTCCTTTTTGGGTGAACTAACCCTTTAACCCTCTGGGGTACTTCATTTATGGGTCACACTCAGGACCTTCGGGTCAAAAATGACCCCCACAGGAAATGAATTGGAAATTGGCAAAAATATGAAAATACAGAGTTTTTTTGTGCATACAATCTACAAATCAGCCAGAATGCAGAAAAAAAGGACTCAACAGTGAAGGGGTGAATCTCTAGTGCAAAACAGACAAAAAAACTCTCACACACACACACTTATACACACAAAAACACACACACACACACACAAATGAAAGCGTTCCATTCCAAAAGCTAATTGTGTTTTTGTGTGTTTTGCACTCTTGATGTTTTAGAGATCTTCACTGTTGAGTCTTTTTTTCTGCATCCTGGCTGATTTGTAGATTGTATGCACAAAAAAACCTCTGTATTTTCATATTTTTGCCAATTTCCAATTCATTTCCTATGGGGGTCATTTTTGACCCCAAGGTCCTGAGTGGGACTATTTTTTGTACGACCACTTAGACTTTTCAAATCCTGTCCCCAATTTTTGTGGGTGTTCATACCAAGTACCAATAAAGTCACCAAGTTTTCTTCTGGTCATTTTTGAGGGTTAAAGTGTTTAAGGGGACGCCAACACATATTAATGATTCTCAGTTGTTGAATTGCTGGTTCTTGTCTTGTTTAAAGTGTAGTGTGAGATGTTAAATCGGTGTGTCTCATAATCACACGACTGTCCGTCTGTCCTCTCTCCTTCAGGCTCTGGGTTATTGATGATGATTTTTGGAGGGCAACTTCTGGCTTACCGGCTCTTCAGAAATAATCTTGTGCATCCCGCAGATCTGCAAAATTTCTGACACACTGCGGATTGTGTATATTCTCAGTTTTGTATTGTTTTCTCTTTTTTTACTTCATGGTGTAGTTTTGATATTCCTACTCAATATTTTGCATTATGTATGTGTTTTGAAACTGCTTATGCTGATAAAATAATTCCAGGAAACCGTGACGTTTGGGTGGCCTTTCTAACATTGTGTGGTGAACAAAATCACAAAATCCCATAATAATCCAATGGATTTGATTCCTATGCTTGTGATATGATTGTGTCTGGGCACATTTATATAAGGTCATTTTTGGAGGGTGTTTTATTGACATCCCCGCCTATTGAAAAAGTGTTCGTAAAATGGTGATATCATGTAAGGCCTCTCATGGTAAGACAATTTATTTATTTATTATTATTATTTATTTGACAAATGTTTAAGTCTGCATTCCTCAAGCTCAACCATCAACCCCATTATGAAAAGTATTATAATAATTATCATGCTTTAATTTAATGGAAATGTAAGTGTATCCGCTGAAAATCAACAATCGGCCGCAAACTACTTCACTGAATGGCATGTTTTGTTGTTTTATTTATGTCTATTTTTCATTTCAATTTCAAAAGGCCCAATCCATATATTTCATTCCAATATTATTCTAAAGAGATAAAAAAATATGAAAATAATGAAATATTATGATTGTGTGTCATGAACTGCTCAGAGACGCACAGGCTGTGGATCTAAATGCAGTAGTTTATTAATGGTTATCTAAAATGGCAGTACAAAACCAAGCAAAAGGTCAAAACACAGGCAACTAATCCAAACACTAGGGCAGGAACTCCTCACACATCTCCTGTACTTTAGTCCTGACATAGTTTCTCTAACTCCTGACTAAAGACACACACACAGGAACAGACACGCGCTCAACAAACATGTGGCTTCTGAAACAGCTGGCGCCACACATTTCAGGCATCTATTTATGGTCTCAGTCGCCACGTCCATACATTCAGCCAGTCAGATTGGTGTGTTTATGTAACCAGTCCTATTCGATACGCTCCGAGGCAGGTGTGTGACGCTAAAGACCATAGCCACTAACGTCTCTTTTTAGGCCAGGGGACTGCGGTTTACACACACAGCTCTTACTCTGGCCAGGACAGTTACACTCACCCCCTAAACCTCAGTCCCATCAAGGTCACGGCACCAAATTAGAGATGCACCAATTGCAATTTTCTTGGCCGATTCCGATTTCCGTTTTTTTGTTAGTGAGATCGGCCGATACCGATTTTTGCCGATTCCAATTTTCTTTCAACACTCAAAAAAATAACTCTTTGAATCAACATAAAAAATTCATGGAAAGTATTTCCACATGATTAACTTGCTTTATTTCAGCATTATACAAGTCTGTTATTCCAATTTGACGTACTTACGTTGGGTCAACTTAATTTATTACGGTTGAGTCAACTTATTCACTATGATTAGGCACAGCTTAATTTAATAGTGTCAACCCAACTCATTTGCAATGTTTTGGACCATCTAATTTATTTAGGATAGCCTAACAAAAGTGCTTAATGCTGAAAGAAAGCCATTTAATCGTAACCGCATTTACAAAACCTTTTACAAGATTTTATTGGCTAGCCAGGAGATGGTTTTGTTACATCCATGGCATGCCTAGTTTTTTTATTATTAATATTTATAATTATTAGCAGGTCCTCATGCTCTACACTTCACCACAATGGTAACCTCCACAAACACTAACATAACACAAACTTTTAAATACCAACATAACAAAACATTAAGCTTTAAAAAGTCTCTCAATTTTCTCATCTTGTTAAAAATGCATCAAATTGCACTTTATTTAAACATTTACTCTCCGAATTCAACCCCTTTGCAAAGCATGATTGGAAGTGAAAGTCTTATTTCTTTGGGTTACTTGATTGAAACATGTTATTTCAATCAAAATGAAAGCATCAAGTTATGTCAAAAGAGTAACGGTTTTAAGTCAGTTTAACATGAATCAATTACATTTGAACCTAAACCTAATATAATGGTGTTAAATCAAGATGAATTGCTTAAATAAAGTGAACAGCATCATACTTTTTTTTTGAGTGTAAGAACTATAATTGACAGCATATACAAACAGAAATCCATTTTTCTTCAAATACATTTTTTATTATGAAATAAATTATTAAACATTACAACAGGATCTTCTCTCACTTAACCATTTAAAAAAATAAGAGTTCTGTGCCTGGAAAGAAGTAGAAATAACAAATAACTGAAAATCAGTTGCTTTATGAAACAAAACATTATACATTGACCTTTTTCTCTTTTTTACCCTTGTTACAAAAGTCAAAAGATCCTATGAATGAACAAACCTGAAGTGTAGTTCAGTAATTGGGTAATAAATGTTGCCAGCTAGGGATGTCACGGTACCAAAATTACAGTAGTCGGTACACCATAAAACTTTTACGGTACTCTGTACCAATTTCAGTACCACAGCTGAATGCTTTTTATATATATATATATATATATATATATATATATATATATATATATATATATATATATATATATATATATATATATATATATATATATATATATATATATATATATATATATATATTTTTTTTTTATTTAACCATTTTTAAAAAAAAATGCATTAAATGTATAAAGTTTATTATTTATGATGATAATCATTATAAGTAAATAATACATAAACATTTAAAGGCTGCCTGCTGTTTAAAAGTAAACATTGTTTATAAAAAAAGATCAAGTGAAAAACAATCATCTAGGCATAATTATTATTATTAGTAGATATGTATTATTATTACTACATAGAGATGGCGCTAAATCTACTGAACAACAGTAGCCTAATATATTCTGTCAATTTCATTTTTTTTAAACCGAACTTTTATTTTGACGGGTTGCCGTGAAGAGCTTTGAGTGTCTGTGTTGACAGTTTTCTCAAATGAAACTGTAAATTCTCATTAAGTGACGGTTTATGCGTTCGGCTGGTCATCCAGCGCCATGAATTCCATAGTTTTCTTCGTAATTACTTTGGTCTTTTCGCTGCTTATACCCAGGAAAGATAGGAGAGGCTGCTGACCTGTGGCTGGCTCTGAGCTCTAGCTAGCTTTAGCCGTTTTACCTTCACTACCTTCTTCAAACTGGGCATGATCCGCGGGGGGATGGAGTTTTAAGAGTCTAATAAGGTTTGTCGTGTTGTGCAGTTTCCTGGTGGTTCCCCCGCGGTTTATTTTAACCTTACAAGTTTTACAAATGGCATAATTAGTGTCTTCTTCGCTCACAGTAAAAAACTTCCATGCCAATGACGCTTGCAATCAGCTGTGGCGTTAACGTCGCGGCCGCGCTCGTGCTCAAAGCCGCATGTAGACGGATCGGCTCAAAATCGGAGACACGTGAGACTGATCAGTAGCAGCTAGCGTGAGTTGCTAGCGCACCTCTTGAGATCATGGTAGTGAGGTTTACACACACAGCTCTTACTGACCTACATCATTACATTTCGACACATGCTTCAGACACCGGCTCTCGCAGGAGCGTTCCCACAGCATCAAGGGACTGACGCAGTGTCGAAGTTCCACTTCCGAGGGAAACTGTCACAAAGCAAGAGATCTACAGGAACTGAAAAAGGCTTTCTCTCTTTTGATTTTGTGGTGAAATGTGAGCTGGAGAAGTTATAGAAGGGAAGTATAGCTGTAGCGCAGCTAGAGTTTGCTCTAATCCTGAACAGCTGCTGTCCTCTAGTCAGGTTGGATTAAGTCAATGGAGCATTAGCAGTTCCTCAGGAACACTCCACCGCCTGTTCTGGTGGAAAGCATTACCAAAGTGTGTCCATTATATGGTGTATTTGGTGATCTCAGTATACACCAATCAGGCATAACATTATGACCTTAGTATGACTATTATAATATTGTGTTGGTCCACCATTTGCTGACCTGTCGACTCCGCTAGACCCCTGGAGGTGTGCTATAGTATCTGGCACCAAGATGTTAGCAGCAGATCCTTTAAGTCCTGTAAGTTGCGAGGAGGGGCCTCCATGGATCGGACTTGTTCCCACAGATGCTCAATTGGATTGAGATCTGGGGAATTTGGAGGCCGAGTCAACGGTCCTCAAAGCATTCCTGAAGCATTTGTGCTTTGTGGCGGCGCATTATCTGCTGAAAGAGCCACACACACACACAGGGAATATCGTCTCCATGAAAGGCTGGACATGGGCTCAACAATGCTGAGGTAGGTGGGACGTGTCAAAGTCACATCCAGTCCTCTAGCCGTCACAATCTGGCCCTCATCAAACTCACTCAAATCCTTACGCTTGCCCATTTTTCCTGCTTCTAACACATCAACTCTGAGGACAAAATGTTCACTTGCTGCCTAATATATCCCACCCACTAACAGGAGATCATCAGTGTTACTCACTTCACCTGTTGGTGTCTTTCTGATATGCTTAATACATTCAAGCAGCTATAAAATGACAGATTCAACATAAAGATGAGGAAAACGACAGCAGACGCATGCGGTGTCTCTCTTGGTGTCAAAAATTCATGAATCATTTAATCAGATCATGCGTAGGCGGGCAGAAGGGGCGGGCGTTGGGAAGCAGGTGAGGTGTGTGTGGACTGTGTTCAGTACATGCTGCGATACAGGGGTCAAACAGCCCTCTGACCCCGGCCTGAGGTCATGGTCACCAAACTGGGGTGCTACCTACAGCTCTGGTAAGTACACCAGGCTTTTCTGTTCTCTGAGGCCGCTGGGGTCATTTAGAAAATGAGGTGTTTGTAAAGTATCACAAAAAGCTAGTTATACACTTCTGGCTGTTTGAGTCTAGCTCAAAGTCACTGTATTGGATCAAGGGTCTGTCTTTGATGAGAAAAGTCAGCATTTAGAAGACGCTCATTGGAAATGCGTGTAAAACAGCAGCTCTATGTGTCCAGCGCTGACACCTCTGCTACTAACAGATAACATTTCAGTCATTCTCCAGCGGGCCTGTATCCATTTCACCCTGAGAAACGGGAAGAGATTGTGTGGCGCTGAACACACTGCTGTTGTTGTTTCTCCGCCGTCTTCCTTGTGTTCTGAATCTACCAAGCTTTACTCGGTTGTGTTGTGATGTGTGTGTTTGAGTATCTAGGGAAGGTCTGCATTGGAACAGCACTTTCCACAAAAAGGGTTGATCTTCACAAACAATGCGATGATTATCTGATTGAAATTCATGTAATTATAGAAAAGGATATTTGAAATTATTGAAATATTTGTTACGACCAAGAATGTGTTAGCTGCGTCTTATCCCTGTTACAACACAATGTCCCCCCTATTAAAACAAATGTACTGTTCCATAAAATTGTGACACACAGGAAGTGAAATAATTTGAAATAGTCTGCAGCATGACAGGAAGTCTAGGACATAATCTAATTCTTTCACTAATATTCAACCCTGATACAGAAGTTATGAAAAGACAACTTATCCAATAGTTTTCTTTAAATATACACACCAATCAGACACTGACCGGTGAAGTGAGTAACACTGATGATCACCTGTTAGTGGGTGGGATATATTAGGCAGCAAGTGAACATTTTGTCCTCAGAGTTGATGTGTTAGAAGCAGGAAAAATGGGCAAGCGTAAGGATTTGAGCGAGTTTGACAAGGGCCAGATTGTGACGGCTAGAAGACTGGATGTGACTTTGACACGTCCCACCTACCTAAGCATTGTTGAGCCCATGTCCAGCCTTTCATGGAGACGATATTCCCTGTGTGTGTGTGGCTCTTTCAGCAGAAAATGCGCCGCCACAAAGCACAAATGCTTCAGGAATGGTTTGAGGCATTGACTCGGCCTCCAAATTCCCCAGATCTCAATCCAATCGAGCATCTGTGGGATGAGCTGAACAAACAAGTCCGATCCATGGAGGCCCCACCTCACAACTTACAGGACTTAAAGGATCTGCTGCTAACATCTTGGTGCCAGATACCACAGCAAACCTTCAGGGGTCTAGTGGAGTCCATGCCTCGTGTTTGGGTTTTCTCTTCTTCGTTGTGCACATGTTAGGCATAAATGTGTATACATAGGGTACAACAGGGTAAAAGGCTCCTTTGATTGTATTTGTTAACAAATTAAATCTAAAGTGTTACCATAGGGGTTATTACTTGTTGGGCCAGACATTTTGTTACCAGGATTGCAAACGCAAAGCCCGTTTAAAATAAATATAAAATACAATCTTTGACCTAATTGTTTAGTGTTTGAGGCGATGTGTTTTGTTCCCTCGTCGTGGAAAGTGTCTATAGTGATGCTGTGCTGTTGTAAGTTCTCTGAATGTCATCTCCTCTAAATCTGCCCTGAATGTGGAGCTACATCTGTAGAGCTCCTCCGACGTCACTGAACAAATGCTTCTGTGGCTTCAGAGCTGGAGTCTGGCTCATCTGTGTCACCATGGGGGTCAGGATGTGGACAGCCACTCATATATTTAAACCCATTGAGAATGATAAAGACTGACCCGCTACTCTCTAAAACTGACCCTGCTGTGGCTTCTGACTGAAAACGGATATAGTTCACCTCTGCAGACGCACTGTTGCCTGCTGTCAGGATGATGTCTGCTGTTTGAGAGGAACACACAGAGGCTGAAGATGTTATCTGTGAACACTAGAGGGCAGTATCTCAGCTGGAGAGCTCAGCCACGCTCAGGACACATGTGCCATTGGTTATGTGTTTATATGCACTTTTCCCACTATAAGTAAGCAAATGATAGATTGACTTCTTTAAGATTGTAAACATTGGGGTTTTGTCGAAATAATGCACTGTGTTCAAGTTTCACAAGATGTACTGAACACCAAAAACCCAAATGCATTAGCCAAAATAATCCAAATAGGCAAAAAGTTGCATGCATGATAAAGGAGAAAAGGAGCAAAAGCGAGATTAACCCATAAGAACCCACAGTCACAAACACTGCTGATTATCTGGAAAGGTCTTTTTAAAGGGTAAGTTCACCCAAAACTGTAAATTCTGTCATTAATTACTGACCCTCATGTCGTTGGACACCCGTCAGACCTCCGTTCATCTTCAGACACAAATGAAGATATTTTAGTGTAAATCTGATGCTCTGAAAGGCCTCCATTGGCTCACTGCACTTTACACTCTCAAGACCCTTAAAAGACACTAAAGACTAAAGTTACAAAGTCCATCTCACTACAGCGGCTCTACAATAACTTTATGAAGTGACGAGAATAGTTTTTGTGCGCAAAAAAACCCTAAATAACGACTTATATAGTGATGACAATTTCAAAACAAAGCATCATGAAGCTTCGAAGCGTTATGAATCAGTGAGTCGAATGATGATTCGGATCGCGTGTCAAACTGCTGAAATTTGGCGATTCAAACCGCTGAATCGACTCACTGATTCATAACGCTTCGAAGCTTCATGAGGCCGTGTTTTGAAATCGTCATCACTATATAAGTCGTTATTTAGGGTTTTTTTGCGCACAAAAACTATTGTCGCCGATTCATAAAGTTATTGTAGAGCCGCTGTAGTGAGATGGACTTTGTAACTTTAGTCTTTAGTGTCTTTTAAGGGTCTTGAGAGTGTAAAGTGCAGTGAGCCAATGGAGGCCTTTCAGAGCATCAGATTTACACTAAAATATCTTCATTTGTGTCTGAAGATGAACGGAGGTCTGACGGGTGTCCAACCACATGAGGGTCAGTCATTAATGACACAATTTACATTTTTGGGTGAAGTAACTCTTTAAAGCAATATCCCTAAATTTCAACTCAGGAAGTCCCTAAGTGACATATAAGGAACACCCGGGTTCAGTCATGTGACAATTTGTGCGTTTTTTGTTGCCATGGCAACATTTCCAAAATGGTGGCCTGTCAGGTTAGCACATGTTGCAGTTTCAGCAATTTTTTAAACGCTTGTTTTTGTTACTAAAGGTATGTTTCAACCCATGCAACAAGTCTAACATTTTAATAACTTATCATAAATTACACTTAACCTGATTTTAATACATTTCTTAAACAAATTGATATAAAACAAGTTAGGAAAATATTGTGGTGACGTATGTGTCACATCGGGCTGTTAACATTACAACAGTTGGTGGAATTTTGATGTGATGTATTTGTCATATTAAGAAAAATATTAATGAGCTGCTCAATTAATTTAGCTGATTCAATTTTTTTTTAGTGTTATATACTTTCTCTATGTGTTATAGAAAATCTGGGACTCTGATAAAATGTTAACAGCACTGTTTAAAAAAATGGAAATATTGATTGGTATTGATCTGCGCATGATCTGCACCAAATGCCAGGAAATAATGCATTCGTGGGAAAATGACAAATATGAGGGCTGACAATATGTCACGCAACTGTTTTCAGACTCTACTAGCATGTCTACATTTCACTGACAACAATGATTCTTAAAATCAGCAATCGGCTGATATCAGCTTGATATGTTTTGTTAATAATTTTGAATAATACGCATAATTTTGATATATGTTGTGGAAAAGAAAAGAAACAGAAAAAACTGTTATTTAGCAAAAAAATTATCAAATGTTTTTTTTTTTAACTGAGAAAGAAATGCCCAATGTAACACATATGTAACATTACAGATCTTTCACAAGGAGGGGTTGTATTTCAAAAACAACTGCAGAAACATGTTACAAGTGGTCCATCAAGCCTGTTTTATATGCCCCATAATTTTCCTATAAGGATAAATTGGTCTGGGTTCTTATGGGTTAAAAACAACATTTGAGTCACAACATTTGTCAAACCCCTGAACCTTTGTTCCGTGGCTAATCCCATCATGCTTCAGACAGGAATGATTCCTCAGGTCATGTGAGGATAGTTACTTTACTAAGCGATCAAATGCACCATCTCCACCAGCTGAGACAATCAGGCATCCATCACATTAGTAAATAGCGGTGGAGATGAATTAGAGCGGAGACGGAGACATGTTCTCTGAGTGACCAATCCCATGGACGAGTCTGGAGCTGCGTCCGAAATCGAATACTTCTTTAGTGTGCGAAAAACAGTACGCCAACAGAGTAGTGTGTCCGAATTCATAGTAGGCGAAAAGTACCAGGATGACGTACTACTTTCGGCAAAATTCTGAAGTGCGTGTACGGTGGACACTTTACTATCCCATGAGGCCATGGGAGATGATTTATGGAGGTGATGGGACACAACTGACGCTGTTCACATGATCATGACAACATGGCGTATGTAGTATGTCCGGATTACATTCATACTACATTCATTCATTCATACTATATAGAACATACTTTTTTAACGGTCGCGAAGTTCGTTCAAATTCAAATGTAGTACCTACTCACATAATACACGATTTCGGACGCAACCTAGGTTTGACGGTTGCCAGGGGAACGGGACCTGCCTGACTGCATTGTGCCAAGTGTAAAGTTTGGTGGAGGGGGGATTATGGTGCGGGGTTGTTTTTCAGGGGTTGGTTCCAGTGAAAGGAACTCTTAATGCTTCACCAAGACATTTTGGACAATTTCATGCTCCCAACTTTGTGGGAACAGTTTGGGGACGGCCCCTTCCTGTCCCAGCATGACTGACCAGTGCACAAAGCGTATCCATAAAGACATGGATGAGCGAGTTTGGTGTGGAGAAACTTGAGTCCTGACCTCAACCCGATAGAACCTCTTTGGGATGAATTAGAGCAGAGACTGGTCAAAGATTCCCATAAACACAGTCCTAAACCTTGTGGAAAGCCTTACCAGAAGAGCTGAAGCTGTTAGAGCTGCAAAGGGTAAACACACTGGCTTTTGTTGGTGTAGAAATTACACAGTTCACCTATGGCAGTTAATGCTGAATTATTAATTAGTCAATATTTTGATTGCGTCACACACCATATGGGCATCTTGAAAAAAATCATTAGCCTACTTATTTGTAAAGGTAACACCAATGCAACTGCAGTTCTCAATGTTCATTAGTAGCTATTGTGAATCGGTCAGATAATAGATCCGCTATAAAAATAAACATTTCTTCTGTTTTCCTCACACATGACAGCTTGCAGACGCTCATACAGTGACAGACATGCTGAACAAACAGCCCTGATGGTAATGGAAACGTGCGATTGTGTTGTGAAGAGCGTTAAGGAACTAAACTGAATAAATAATGGCCTCCAGTGTGTACCTGTACCTCCACTCTCAGCTCGGCCTAAACACCGCCATTAGAGCGCCTGAGCTTCACCGCGGGACGCTTTTCAGGAAGGAGGATGTAATTTAATCTTGACCGTACGGGGCACATTGTTGACACACAAAAGGCAAATTACAGGCAAATGGAAAAAACGTCAAACCTTCGAACAAAACGCTCACATGTTTCCGCTTTAGGTTTGTATTGCGTCAACAAATCTTCTGATGTGACATATGTACAACAATAACATCCGCTAAAGTATATTTCTGACTGGGAAACCCATAACAGGTGTGTCTAAGTGACCATTTAAGTGACCATTTTGTGTCTACAGAGTACGGACGGCCTTATTTTCCAATGTATCTCATTTATTAACAGAACAGTGTGTTATTAGAAGTGCCATTATTAATTAACGGAACCAAGGTCATTAAATTAACACACATCAGCTGAGCTGAGCTGAGGTAAATCACTGGGGATCAATAGATGCCTTGTGCAACAGTATATAAACATGATTCAATCTCTGAGGGACTGACTGAAGTACTGTCTAATTTAAAACGGCGTCATAGTTGGGTACACTTCTATAGCGGTGAATGAGACACTACATTAAAGGCTACGTTTTAGTGGCGTTTTACGTTTAGTCCACCGCTCACCGCTCCCTTTCGAAGCACGTAGAGAAGCTACGGTGGCCGACACAGGACAAATATGTCTTCATCTGAGACCGCAAAGAGCTCGCGCTCTGTAGAGAAGTTTGTCGCTTTAGAGCTACTGTAGAGACAAAACAAAATGGCGGCTTCACTGTAAGGCGACCCGCGGTGTGTGTAGATAGAAACGGCTCATTCTAAGGTAATAAAAACATAACGGTTCATAATGTAAGGTCTTTATACACCACTGAAACATAGTTATTTATATTATATTGCATTTCTGCCAATACATGCTCATAAATACTACACACTGCACCTTTAAACATGTATTTTTGTGTTCCCATTGGCTGAGAAAGCAATAGAAAAACTCCACAATAGTGTTTTCACAACTTAGTGAATAGTGAGATTGATAAGGGCACACTCTAAAAAATGCTGGGTTAAAAATAACCCAAGTTGGGTTGAAAATGGACTAACCCAGCAATTGGGTTGTTTTAACCCAGCGGTTGGGTTAAATGTTTGCTTAAAACAACCCAATTGCTGGTATAAAACAACCCAATCGCCGGGTTAAAACAATCCAATTGCTGGGTTAGTCCATTTTCAACCCAACTTGGGTTATTTTTAATCCAGCATTTTTAGAGTGCAGTTGTATTAGAAACAAACACCCTCACAGCAGAATTAACTAGTTTTTTTTATAATTTGGTAAATGTAATATAATACCAAGTATAGTCTTATAAATGTACAAACATAAAAAAAAAAAAAAAAAAATATATATATATATATATATATATATATATATATTTTTTTTTTCCTCTATTATATTGATGTTTATTATCATCATTAATATTATTATTAATGTTCACGTATAATTATTTATGTTCATATATGTATTGTTATTTATGTTCATATATTCCTAGCTTTGGCAATATTGTACAAATTACATTCATGCCAATAAAGCAATTTTTTAATTTTAATTTTAATTATATATATATATATATATATATATATATATATATATATATATATATATATATATAAAAAACGGCAGAATTAACGATCGTTAAAACGGTTAAAACGCGTCATCACAGTCTACTACGCTGAAGCCGTATCTTTATGTGTACGTACTACGTAACGTAACTTTATTAATATTCATGAGTCAAGCCCTCACCCCTCTGACCATAACAAACGCTACTGTCGCTTTAACAATGTCTGCATTTAAGCCAATCAGGTGGGTATGCGTGACATAACGTGATTAATATTCATAAGACTAGTCTATGATTGGTCATGTCGCCGCCCAAGGGGCGGAGCTTTATGACTCTGATTATTCATGTTGTTAGGAGAGAGTCGAGCGGCGGCTGTTCGTCCGAAGTTACACCGAAACTTCCCTAAAAATGTGGCACTGAAGATGAGTCGACCGCAGGACGAGCAGGGTGTCGTGTTGACCGCTTACACCAGCAACACTGAAGCCGTGCTGGCTGTCGGCTGTAAAGAACCGACGGAGTTTCCCGGAGCGAGGTGAGGGATCGCATGAGCGCATTCATTTATTACCCAGAGCAGTGTGCACTATTTATGGCAACTGTATCTAGGGCTGTGTCTCTAAACCTAGGGAGGTGGGCGTCATATGTGTGCGCGACATCATGCTGACTAGCTGTGGATTACACTAGAAGATGGACAGATCTGCGAGATGTTGTGGAAGAGTGTGTTGAGTTATGTGTAGTGTCCTATGGTCAGGTCTACTTGTTTGGGAGCTTGTTCTGTCGCTTTTACTACAGGCTGTTGTGTGTTTTAAGTAGTTGACACACCGATATATCTTCTTGTTGGCAGTTTGCAGGTTGAATAAATATACATTACTTACACCATCAAGACAACCAAACAATTCTATTTTCGTTTTTTTATATTAACAGTGCAAATATTATAGTTATATTTATTAAAACAAAGTATATTTCTCATCATTTTTATATTTATTTTAAAATAAATGTGTATTCATGTGTATTTTATTTGCTATGTATGAAATATATCTATATTAAACTTTTATGAGGGATGAATGCACTTTTTTGTGCTTCAAAATCTCACCCCCCATTATAACGCTGGGAAGAGCCAGGATATTTTTTAATATAACTTTTTTTTTCTCTTTAAAGGCACAGTATGTAATTTTCTGTCTTTTGCTCGACTCAAAGGCGTGTCTTGACTCTTGAGTGGGCGGAGCTTTTATTCTGCCGCGAGCGCTTCCGCTTCTTCCCCTCATGCGTGTGTGTGTGTGTGTAACGCAGCGCTGTTTGATCATATCACACACATGTGAGTGTGTTAAAGTGATGTTGTAAAGCTACTATGAGACACTTGTTCACACTGCAGTGAGCGAGATAGGCGGTAAATCAACAACAGCAGATTTACACAATAAGTGTTGAGCTGAAGAACAATGAGGAGTTTGTGTCCATCAATGATCCAAACAGTGGCTAATAAAACACATCAGATATTAAAGCGCTTCTAGTGTTGCCATGGTTACTACTAGAGCTGCACGATTAATCGAAATCGAACCGCAATCGCGATTTGGGTTATGTGCGACCCTCTGGCTTCCAGTATGAATTATACATTTCTTCTTCTTATTTTTTACCCAAAAGTTTGACAATCCATATGTTTTTCTTCAATGTACTGGAGTTTTAATCCCCACAGGGGATGCACAAGAGGCTCATATTTCATATTAAAGACATAGACTTTAAGAAATTGATATCACAGATAAAAAGCACAGATTTTTATAATAATATTTTTTTTTACAATAAATCCTTAGACCTTTCTAATGATTTTTAGTCATAGGCTGTCTGCATACTAACCGGTAATCCATCATTTTTTTTGTAAAAAGTTTTCTAGTAAAATATAATTATTATACTGTTATATTTATTCTTAAATGCTTTTTTTAAATGTGTAATATTGAAAATGTTAATTTAATAGTAATTTATCTTATAAAGCAATAATAATAATAATCATAATAATAATTATTAGCCATTTTAATATATAAACACAAAATGTTATATACACACTTTTCATTTGTAAAAATAAAAACATAATAATAATAATCGCATTTTAAATCACAATTTTAACCAGAATAATCGCAATTAGATATTTTCCCCAAATCCTGCAGCCCTAGTTACTACACAATAACACCGGAGGGTGAAGCGAGATGATGTCACTGATAGGCGATGCAGGGGGCGTGTCCTGGTTAAAATCACTGTCGAGTCCGTATCGTAAAAGTCTGTAAATGCTGAAACTGCGGCCAGAATCCACAGTGAAATGTAGCGAACACAAATAAATAATGCTCAGCTGAGACATTCACACTGATGAGAATAAATCAGCTCATTCCCAGCATTAGGATCCTCTGGAAGGGAATGTTATTAGTGTCCGTTCGTCTCTCCTCGTCATCTCACTAACACTCCAGTGGGCGGGGCATCTCACTAACACTCCAGTGGGCGGGGCATCTCACTAACACTCCAGTGGGCGGGGCCAGAGTTGTGATGATGAAGTGGGCGTTGATCTTCTTCTGCAGAGGCGGTGTTTCTCCATCTATTACAGGCTCATTCACAACCAGTCGCTCTCTGGGCTTGGGGACAATAAAAGTTGTTTTTGGACTAACAAGGTTGTGAAATTTACGGGATATTCTTATAGTCTGATGACCTATTATGTGTCAAAAGAAAATGTGATTTCTCAATTCATGACTCCTTTAATTTCATAATTCGGTTGCACTAGTTTTTCCTCTCTATAGTGCCGTATATCAGAGAATCGCTTCTCAAACAAGAACAGATGTAGGCGGGGCTTGAGTGTGTGTGTGTGTGGGGAATTGATTGGATGGTTGTGGTTTGCTATTGGCTGATCTCATGTGAGTGACAGGTGGCCCCGCCCTCATCATCAGAGAAGAAGAGATGAAGATATTCTGACTCAAGATTATGAACACAATAATGATGTGCATATGATAAATACTGCAATATTCGATACATTTTTGGTTTTGATTTGATGGTGATGCGTCTGTGCTCCTCCTGGCGGGATGCGGTGAATCGGACGCTGGCTGTTGTGTGTGTGTGTCCTCAGGTGGAGCTCAGGTGTCTTCCTCGCTGAACTCCCTCATGGATTGAGCCGGCCGGATCACAGCGGCCTGAGGACGAGGTTTCTGTGTGTGTGTGTGTGTGTGTGTGTGTGTGCCAACTGGCCTTTGGCTGTTTGCTTGAGCATCTGCTTTTTGCTGGTTGTTTGCAGACGGAGCATCTGCTTTTTAGTTTCCCATTTAGTTTCAGCATGAAAGCATGTTTAAAAAAAGAAGTTTCTATATTTGGATCTAACAGAAGATTGTTTGGGAGAATGACATGTCTGTCATATTTCAGCTCAGAATTAAAGGCACAATATGTAAGATATTAGCATTAAAATATCCACTAGATCAGTGTTATATGTTTTGTTGACTTGTGTACATTATCCCAAATGTTTCCAAGAATGTTTAAATCACGCTCACATGTGTGTGATATGATAAAGCAGCGCTGCGTTACACACACACACACACACACACACACACACACACACACACACACACACACACACACACACACACACACACACACACACACACACACACACACACACACACACACACGCATGAGCGGAAGAAGGACAGAATGTAAAATACCAGCATCTGACGTTAAACCCATATTGAACCTGTACATTTACAAGAAATGGCAAATGGAATGGAACGAATGTGTAGATAACAAATTATATGAGGTGAATCCAGTTTTAAATCAAGGAGTTATTAGTTATTATTTTGAAAATAGATATGACCAGGTTGTATATACGAGATGCCGAATTGGAAATTCAAGACTCACTCATTCATAATTATTGAACGGGGAAGAGAAACCGGTTTGTGATCTGTGTAAGAATTGCATGAGTGTGAAACATATTTTAATAGAATGTCCTTTTTTAAATAATATTATTTTTTATTCAGAAAACACATTAATGGACATTTTTAAAAAGGTTTCTCCTGGAGTAATTTTAGAATTTCTGTCAAATATTAAATTGAAAGATTCTATGTAATTGGTGTTATTATTGCTGTTGTTGTTATTGGTATATATGCCTGATTTTGTATAGTGATTGTTTTTAGGACAAAATTGTTAAATTACTGTAAACAATGTATTAAAGTTATACTGCTGATTGCCATGAATATAGCCATTGTTGCTGATATGGCATTAAATCATAAATAAATAAATAAATGAGCGGAAGAAGCGGAAGCGTTCGCGGCAGAATAAAAGCTCCGCCCACACAAGAGTCAAGACACGCCTTTGAGTTGAAGAAGAGACGGAGATATGATTTTTCATACTGTTTTGTTTTGTGGCATTATTGTCATTATTATTATTATTATTATTATTTATTTTTCTACCAAAATTGATTGATTTAATTTCATGCATCATTCAGCTGAGCTCACTTATGCTAAAGGTGTTGTATGTCATTTTTTTAACTGTACTAAAGCACTGAAATACCGTAATATGTTTGCAGATATTTAGGAATCACGCTAAGTTGAAAAAAAAAAGAAACGCCACAACACACCAAAATAAAAGTCCAACTCTAAACCTCTGCCGGGCAGCATTTTGTGTGCCAAAAACTTATTTTGATTACATTTTAAAGGATGAATTAAATTGTTAATGTTTTATGTGGTCATTTGATTACCACCATTTTTGATAATAAATGTGAATTAAGTCATAAATAAAAAATCCAGAGAAATTAAAATAGACAACACGACCCTCTACGCCATTGGCTCGTAAATTTTTTTGTTTAGCGACTGATACTTTATATATATAAATTCCACCAAATGTATCAATATCTTTGTAAAATGGCACAGCTTTTTAAATATCCGAACATACACGCTTAACATCAGTCAATCAAGCATTATTATTATTATTATGTGTTATGATATTATGATAATCAAGCACTATTCAATGATAGCACTTTAGTAATTAGAACTAAAACTGTTGGTAAGCATGCATGTATTAATGCATATTTGTCATTTAACTCAACTTTGGACTGGTGGTGGTGCTTAAGATATTGTTGGTGTTTCTGTAAAAAATAGATAATAGTAATTATATTATATTATTAAAAGATAATAATGCTACTAATTCTACTACTTAATAACAATATACAACGTACTAAGGATTGATGAGCTGCTGGGTTCATGAATATTAATCACGTTGACAGCATTCGCTCAAACTGATTTGCTGAAATCAAAACAGGGACAGGAAAAGATGAGCGCCAGCCAATGAGATGACACTATCTGAAAGCTCCTGTATGTGAACCTTTTGCAGATAAATACAAATGCATTTTTGTTTACTATTGACACAAATCAATAGTAAATCATACTCAACTATTATAGTAAACAACTTTTCCTAATTAGGCCTACTCTGTATACATTTTATGATGAATAGTATCATTAGTTATACATAATGTTTAAAATGCTTCTTGTGTTCATATATTTCATTACAAAATGGCTTAAGTACACTACCCTTCCTGAAATACAATTAATATAGTCATCATTCATTGATTTCATGTTAAAATAATATACAAATTCACTACCCTCTTTGAAATACAATAATCAGTCAAAAAGAATCATCAGATTAATCTGGAAAAATAATCGTTAGATTAGCCGACTAATCGGGAAAATAATCGCTAGACTAGTCGACAGGAAAAATAGTCGTTAGATTAGCTGACTAATCAGAGAAAAAAAATAATCGTTAGATTAGTCGGCAGGAAAAATAAGCGTTAGATTAGACGACAGAAAAAAAATCTTTAGATTAGTCGACAGAAAAAATAATCGTTAGATCAGGCGACAGGAAAAATAATCGCTAGATTAGTCGACAGGGAAAAATTATCGCTAGATTAGTCGACAGGAAAAAAATAATCGTTAGATTAGTCGACAGGAAAAATAATCGTTAGTTGCAGCTCCATGTGTGTGTATACACTCATAATGTGTTTGAATGTGGGCATCTCTCTACTGAAGGTAAACCGTGAGGGTGTGTGTTGTGTGTTTGATGGTTTGACCTGCGTCTGACATGGTAAACATCGCTTGCCTTCCCATCCCATGTGGCTGTATCATCCCATAATGAATATTTCATTCCCAGTGCGCTGCATGCTCTGTGTGTGATGGGCAGGGTCTCTGTTCCATTGACAGATCACCACAGATCTGCTGCTGGTTTGAGCAACACACACACAGCTGAGAGTATGAGCTTGTTTCCTGTGCAGATCAGTTCTTAGCTTTAAATTCTTCCTGCAGGAAGAAACTGAAGTAGGCAGGAAATATTTCCACTCATGCTGAGACATGTAAACTCAGAGAGAGTTTAACGCCGAGTCGATCAGCCGTGTTTGGGCATTCGATGTGCAGATGTGATAAACTATACACTCGTCTTCCCACATCATTCCTGAATCGCTCCTAATGCATCGCGGTTTCCTCAGATCACGCTCCGACTCCTGAGCTTTTTGAGCCGTTCCCATGGAGACCCACAGGATCAGGAAGCCCAACTCAGCCTGAATCACACACTAAAATCATGCTCTACACATGGCAAAACTCACACACACACACACACACATGCACAGAAGTGCAAAGGACTATGAACCAGTGTTCATTTTGACAACATCTTTTGACTAAAATACCATTTAGTTTTAGTCATATTTGGTCACCTGAATTGTTTTTAGTTTGAGTCGACTCAAATCTAATGCGTTTAGTTCATGTGAAACGGCTCATAGCTTCTGTATATTTGTTGTTTTGTAGTGAGACGTGATGAAAGAGAAACGCAGGTTCTATATTATCGGGCCCTATGATTTCCGTGATGCAGAAAACATGGACAGAATCACAGAATCCAGTCATAAAAACGGAATTTTCTACATAATGCTGAATTTCATGAGATGGCAAATTTTTGATGAATAATTTTTCCTACATTTTAAAATTTTTTGGCGGCCGCCAAAGCCTTATTTGATCAGTTATTGTGATTTATGAATGATGTACAGAGAACAATCAGAGCTCCTCACACGCTCTCTGTCTTCAAAATAAGCATTCTCAGCTTTCTAATATTTCACATATTACGTTAATCAAAATGTCGGAAGACCGAATCCATGTTGCACGTGGCGCTATCAGACGATGTTTTCCTTGAATTCCCGCTGGGTGTGAATTGCGCTCAAAAAACGTTGACTCTTCTCTGACCAGCTGACATAAAGCATACTTTCAATAAACGGGAAACAAATCCTGTCCGGTTATGAAGTGTTTTCTGTGTGTTGACAAATCTTTCGTGATGTTCTGACAGACGAGATTCACACACAACGCGTCTGCTAATGTCCGATTCGCCACCTAATGACTCCTTTGAACCGAATCATTTTAACGACTGGTTAGAACAACTGATCTGTCCAACACTGAACTCACCAATCAGTTTAATCATTTACTCAGAACATCTGAAATGAGAACACAAGTGTGCTTACACAATTCAGCAAGAGTGGGTGTAAGAGTTAGTTTTAATTATCCACAGTCTTTCAGCTTATTTATGTTCACAATGTGTAGTAAAATAAATAGCCTATAAATCACTTAGTTTAGACTGGAGTGAGGTGAACCCAGAACACAGTTGTTATTAGCTAGCTGATCATTTTATGTATATGGCATGTATATGTAATTTGTATATGGCAGAAACTTAGGCTATTTGTTCATTTTTTTAAATACTACTTTTTAATATTGATATGATTATATACCAAAACAATTATCTGTAAATAATGTAAAAATAAGGTATCAAAATAAGATAAGCAAAAATTACAAACTTTCTTTGAATTTTTTAAAAATTTATTGTCAGTATTGCGCTTGCAGATCACATGGGTAGGGTACTTTTTTACTGTGTGTGTGTGTGTGTGTGTGTGTGTATGGATGACCATGTCTTTCAGCCACCACCGAAGACCATTTTTGACCCAGGAAAAACCCTGTATAAGTCAGTACACTTAAATCAAATCCTGATATGGACTAGTGTCTGTGAATATTAAACCACAAAAGACTATTTAAATACGAATCCTGCGTGCTTCTGTGTGTGTGAGTGAATGCTGCAGACGCGCGATTACACACACACACACACGCTTGTAGTTCATAGTGCATAACCAAGGTTACCCAGATAAAATAAAAATTCAAACTCAATTTAATGTTGAAAGTAACATACTAACAATGAACAATACTTCCACAGCATTTATTGACCGTAGCTAATGTTACAAATGGGATCTTATTGTAGTGTTACAGTTTCATACAAATCCAAACAGTCTGCTTTAGAAGGAGATTATCTAATAAAAAACAAATGCGTTTCTGCTTTATGTTTCTGTCGGCAGCATTATGATACAGTTTGCGTTCTCTAATTTTATATATTCAACATTTGGGTCGGACTTGCGTGTGTTTTTATCACATTGTTTTAACAGCTTGAGGTTCTGCTAATGTTAGCGTCCTCAGCCTTGTCGACAAACACACACACTGCTGTTCTTTACCTGTAATGCAGCATCTAGTCAAGAAAGGAATTACTTTATAATGATTTGGCAACAAGTACTGTAGTGTTCAGTATTCAAACCGTTTCGCTGTCATGTTTTAAACGCGCATCTGATGTGTCAGCGCTCTCTGTGCAGCGTGTGCTTTCCTTCTTGTAGCGAGCAGACTCGCGTGTGAATATAAACACAAGGTGTCATTGAGTTTTTTCGCCTCTAGAGGCCGCTGTCGTGCTATATACTGCCAGCAGACCCTTCTCAGCCGCTCCAGCAACGCGGACGCATCATGGAAAAACTATTGGTGTGGATTTTTGCCGATAACCGATTGTTCCACCATTCAACTATCTGTGCCGATTAATCGGCAAAAACGATGAATCGGTCGACCTCTAGTATTGTGGAAGAAATAGTCAATTTAATTTTTACAATATTCATCTCAGGGTTCGTACAACCTTTTGAGAGTGAAAATCAAGCACGTTTCAAGTGTTTCAGACTTTCTCCAGCACTTCAAAGCTCTAAATATTATCCAATTTTAATATTTTTAGTGTGATGATTTGTAAAACTAAAAGTGTAAAGGTGCTTGCCACTTTATGGCAAAAAAAACAAACAAACAAAAAAAACACTATAACCAGTAGGTGGTGGCATAGGAGCACTTATTTGACTTAACTTAATGTATGGAAAAAAGTAGGAAGTCTCATGAAAAACTAAAACTTTTCTTCATATTGTGACTGGATTACACAGAAAACAAGTAAAGAGTGCTCCTTTTAGTTCAGTATGATACTACAAAAGAACAATAGTACATTTAATAAGAGTGGAATATTACAATTTTCCTTATAAAAATGAGATTTTTGCACATTATTGTTAATAAAAGTTATTCTGCATAACAATTCAAGCTCAGCGCCTCACTGTTAAATTTCCAATAAACAAACATGTACTATTATTAGTAACTGCACTTATTAACATAGCAATAGTAATTTTATGATTAAATTAACTTTGATAAATTTTCCGCTGGTGCCACTGCTCTCAGATGTTAGTCTGGAGCCCTGTATTATCAAAGTGTTTATTAGGAATACAGTGGACATTAGTAGATTTGGTTAGCGTGTTGATTTACGGTGTGCGCCCCTAAATTTTCTGGTTGTGCCTCTAAAATTTTCTGTTGCTCCTAGTGAAAAAAGTTAGTCTGGAGCCCTGACCTGGGGCCAGTTGCATAAACTAAACCATTATGTTAAGACAGTGTCTTAATATCTAGTATGAGCCACTAGCCGTTAGGCATTCAGTCTTACTTATCGTATCAAATTAGGCCAGTCTATGTTTTTATGTAACTGATTTTAAAAAATGATGAACAGTCTTAAAGGGTTAGTTCACCCAAAAATGAAAATTGTGTCATTAATGACTGACCCTCATGTCGTTGGACACCCGTCAGACCTCCGTTCATCTTCAGACACAAATGAAGATATTTTAGTGTAAATCTGATGCTCTGAAAGGCCTCCATTGGCTCAACTTTACACTCTCAAGACCCTTAAAAGACACTAAAGACTAAAGTTACAAAGTCCATCTCACTACAGCGGCTCTACAATAACTTTATGAATCGGCGACAATAGTTTTTGTGCGCAAAAAACCCCTAAATAACGACTTATATAGTGATGACGATTTCAAAACACGGCATCATGAAGCTTCAAAGCGTTATGAATCAGTGAGTCGAATGATGATTCGGATCGCGTGTCAAACTGCTGAAATTTGGCGATCCAAACCGCTGAATCGACTCACTGATTCATAACGCTTCAAACCGCTGAATCGACTCACTGATTCATAACGCTTCAAACCGCTGAATCGACTCACTGATTCATAACGCTTCAAACCGCTGAATCGACTCACTGATTCATAACGCTTCAAACCGCTGAATCGACTCACTGATTCATAACGCTTCGAAGCTTCATGAAGCCGTGTTTTGAAATCGTCATCACTATATAAGTCGTTATTTAGGGTTTTTTTGCGCACAAAAACTATTGTCGCCGATTCATAAAGTTATTGTAGAGCCGCTGTAGTGAGATGGACTTTGTAACTTTAGTCTTTAGTGTCTTTTAAGGGTCTTGAGAGTGTAAAGTGCATTGAGCCAATGGAGGCCTTTCAGAGCATCAGATTTACACTAAAATATCTTCATTTGTGTCTGAAGATGAACGGAGGTCTGACGGGTGTCCAACCACATGAGGGTAAGTCATTAATGACAGAATTTTCATTTTTGGGTGAACTAACCCTTTAAAGAAAAAAATGTATATCTAACTTGTAAGACTAGTCTTAACGGTTTATGCAACCGGTCCCAGGTCATCTCATCAGACATCATCGGATAGAGATATATCCCATCATAGAATCCCATCACCTGTACATGCTCTATTGTTTCCCTCTGAAAAGCATCACACTGGTGTTTCTCTTCAAGCTCATGTTTAAACACGCCATGGGCTCTGTGGCCGCATTCCTCCGGGACACTCCTGCTCCTCATAGGAACGCTCACACTCCGCGAGGACACACACAATGCGTGAGTGTTTTGTCTGCTATAGACTGCCTCTTTTGTTTGTGTATGCAAAACAAGAACCCGGTGACGACTGACCCTTTTGTTCTCTTTCTGTTTTAGTCGTTTCTGTCTGACCTTTAGCGACCCCTGAGAGAAGAGCTCACGCCCCCCCGGTCCCCTCGACACCAACCCTCGGTTAATAGCTAAACCATCAGCGTTTTGGGCAGAGTTTACGCCCCTTTCATGTGAGATCTGTGCAGTGAATGATTTCTGATGATTTGTAGCTGTTTTCATGGCTGCAAATGCAAATCAGCTCAACCAACGGATAGAGGAAGTGTGATTGGTTAGAGTAAATGTTTGATTTGTTCTGGCTGGACGGTGGATGAAGCGTTAGCTGCTATGCTAGTGTACTCTTAAAAGTTGTCAAAGCATTCATTATGAATGGAAACAAACCGTCTTTCTCTTCGGAGAGTACAGACCAAAATCCAATCACGCTCAATCAAACTCTTTCTCCCGTCTAATCATGTCCTTCTCCCTGAAACTGACCAGGAAACAAGCCAATCATGTTTCATGGCTATGATGTATGAGTTATTTTAAATAATGGTGAAACCCTTTGATTTGTCATTTAAGACAGACTCCGCCCACACTCTCTTCTGATTGGCTGTGAGTTTTGATTGATTTGGTTGCGAGTGCGTTTGCATAGAGACTCCGCCCACACTCTCTTCTGATTGGCTGTAAGTTTTGATTGATTTGGTTGCGAGTGCGTTTGCAGAGACTCCGCCCACACACTCTTCTGATTGGCTGTAAGTTTTGATTGATTTGGTTGCGAGTGCGTTTGCAGAGAGACTCCGCCCACACTCTCTTCTGATTGGCTGTGAGTTTTGATTGATTTGGTTGCGAGTGCAGTGCATTTGCAGAGAGACTCCGCCCACACGCTCTTCTGATTGGCTGTGAGTTTTGATTGATTTGGTTGCGAGTGCAGTGCATTTGCAGAGAGACTCCGCCCACACGCTTTTCTGATTGGCTGTGAGTTTTGATTGATTAGGTTGCGAGTGCGTTTGCAGAGAGACTCCGCCCACACGCTCTTCTGATTGGCTGTGAGTTTTGATTGATTTGGTTGCGAGTGCGTTTGCAGAGAGACTCCGCCCACACGCTCTTCTGATTGGCTGTGAGTTTTGATTGATTTGGTTACAAGTGCGTTTGCAGAGAGACTCCGCCCACACTCTCTTCTGATTGGCTGTGAGTTTTGATTGATTTGGTTGCAAGTGCGTTTGCAGAGAGACTCCGCCCACACTCTCTTCTGATTGGCTGTAAGTTTTGATTGATTTGGTTGCGAGTGCAGTGCTTTGAAGAGAGACTCCGCCCATACGCTCTTCTGATTGGCTGTGAGTTTTGATTGATTTGGTTGCGACTGTGCTTGCAGAGAGACTCCGCCCACACTCTCTTCTGATTGGCTGTGAGTTTTGATTGATTTGGTTACAAGTGCGTTTGCAGAGACTCCGCCCACACTTTCTTCTGATTGGCTGTGAGTTTTGATTGATTTGGTTACAAGTGCGTTTGCAGAGAGACTCCGCCCACACACTCTTCTGATTGGCTGTGAGTTTTGATTGATTTGGTTGCAAGTGCGTTTGCAGAGAGACTCCACCCACACCCTCTTCTGATTGGCTGTGAGTTTTGATTGATTTGGTTGCAAGTGCGTTTGCAGAGAGACTCCGCCCACACACTCTTCTGATTGGCTGTGAGTTTTGATTGATTTGGTTGCGAGTGCAGTGCATTTGCAGAGAGACTCCGCCCACACGCTCTTCTGATTGGCTGTGAGTATTGATTGATTAGGTTGCGAGTGCGTTTGCAGAGAGACTCCGCCCACACACTCTTCTGATTGGCTGTGAGTTTTGATTGATTTGGTTGCGAGTGCGTTTGCAGAGAGACTCCGCCCACACGCTCTTCTGATTGGCTGTGAGTTTTGATTGATTTGGTTGCGAGTGCGTTTGCAGAGAGACTCCGCCCACACCCTCTTCTGATTGGCTGTGAGTTTTGATTGATTAGGTTGCGAGTGCGTTTGCAGAGAGACTCCGCCCACACGCTCTTCTGATTGGCTGTGAGTTTTGATTGATTTGGTTGCGAGTGCGTTTGCAGAGAGACTCCGCCCACACGCTCTTCTGATTGGCTGTGAGTTTTGATTGATTTGGTTGCGAGTGCGTTTGCAGAGAGACTCCGCCCACACACTCTTCTGATTGGCTGTGAGTTTTGATTGATTAGGTTGCGAGTGCGTTTGCAGAGAGACTCCGCCCACACACTCTTCTGATTGGCTGTGAGTTTTGATTGATTTGGTTGCGAGTGCGTTTGCAGAGAGACTCCGCCCACACACTCTTCTGATTGGCTGTGAGTTTTGATTGATTAGGTTGCGAGTGCGTTTGCAGAGAGACTCCGCCCACACACTCTTCTGATTGGCTGTGAGTTTTGATTGATTAGGTTGCGAGTGCGTTTGCAGAGAGACTCCGCCCACACTCTCTTCTGATTGGCTGTGAGTTTTGATTGATTTGGTTGCGAGTGCGTTTGCAGAGAGACTCCGCCCAGTTGATGGACCATTGACTTCAATAGCATGAAAGTCAGTGGGGTCAATCAGCTGTTCGGTTACCCATTTTCTTCAAAATATCATCTTTTGTGTTTATTAATTGTGCTATGTGGTGCCGGCAGAAGCACAGAATCACATGACGCTGGACCTGTGCCACGAATGCTCAGCTGCAGGTTCAGTCGTGACCCAGAAACTGGAGCGTTAGTTTCTGCTTGATCACAGAACACGGCAGCAGTGAAGAGAGCTGAGCTTTCGTCCGTTCATCCAGCCCAACAATCAGCCTCACAATAGCATCTTTATTTCCTTGTTTTTGTGACTTCCTGTCTTGATCCCGTTGGCAGGATAAGCAGCGGGAGCTCTTCATTCCTGCTGTGTCATGCATCCAATGAGGAGACTCAAGCAGAGTCATATTCCACACACTCCTGAAGCGTTTCCCCCTGAAGACCGGTCCCAAGTTCTGGGGCGATCCGGTTTAGTCCGGTTTAGTCTGGTTTAGTCCGGTTTAGTCCGGTTTAGTCTGGTTTAGTCCGGTTTAGTCCGGTTTAGTCTGGTTTAGTCCGGTTCCGTCCGGAAGGGCCTCTTGAAGTCCACTTACAGTGCAAAGCTAGTCAAGGCTTCTCACACCAAAATGTATGATTTTGCCTCTAAAAGATTTCACACATTCATATTAAAGTGAAATCTGAAGCGCAAATAGAAATGCAACAACTAATCAACAAAATGGATGATAATCGGATTTGATGATCGAATAATCACGACTTCACTCCGCCAGTCACGCCGTGAATAAACCATTTCTACAGACAACCATCAAAATAATGGAAGAAATAATGGGCAGATGAATGGATTGATTATAAAACAATCGTTTATTGAAGCCCTTGTGCTTCACAAAAAATGAATTGAGTCTGCGGAGCCGTATTGACATTATGGTCACACTTTAGTTTAGGGTCCAATTCTAACTATTAACTACGACTTTTGACTCAATAAACTTGTTGTAGTTGTCAAGTATCGGGTTAGCGGTGTGTGTGATGTGTATCGTCTATGATAATGTTGGGATTGTTGTTTTAAAGATGTGCGATTTGACATTATCGAGTATTCCC
>NC_137105.1:52560846-52573346 GCF_949357685.1 Gobio gobio | reverse complement strand
AATGGGATTTTCAACATGTTTTCAGCTGAGTTCAGCAAGATTATAACATGTCTTGTGCTTACACTTCTGCCAGACTCCTGGCACACACACACACACACACACACACACAGCACCGCTCGAGCCGGACGGCCGCATCACTGCCCGCTCTTAAAGGGACAGTTCACCCAAAAGTGAAAACTCGAGTTGTTTGAAACCTGTATGAGTTTCTTTCCCCTGCTGAACACAAAAGATATTGGTAACACTTTATAATAACTACACACTATGAAGCATTAGTTAAGCATTAGTAAATAGTTAATTCATAATTTATAAAGCATCAATAGACAGTTTATAAATACAGCTATACATGCTTTATTCTTGATCTATAAGCATATCTATAATGTGTTTAATAACTGTATTTTCATACTTTATAAATGATCAATTTAGCATATCTAAATTAAGTGTTACATTATTTACAAACCAGTTATTTAGGAGTGGTCAGTGGTTCATCAGATCATTTAGAAAGTGTAAGTAAAGGATTAATAAACTATTTAAATGTACATTTATACATCTTATTATTAAGACATATAGTAATAGTTACTCAGTGTGTTAATAAATACTTTATAAACATGTATTTCCACTGTAATGCATGATTAATTCAGGTAGTTATAAAACATTTAGTAGTTGTCAGTGAACTCTTTTTGTGAGCTCATCTAAAGTGAGGACTAGTTATGCCTCGTAAAGCTTTTACAAAGTATATATTTAAAGGCTCAGTTCTCTAATGTTTTAAAGTTAGTACTGTTATGACACTACAAAATATTTTATTATATTATTATTGTTTTATCTAAATTGTATTTGTTGTATTTTGGCACTCGTGTAATCAACTGGTGTATTTTTATTCAGCAATGTTTACACTTTACAGAAATGCATTTTTATATCAGATTGCAGAGGCTTAGTTTCATCTGATTGCAGTTATGTTTTCTGGCGGTCTACAGGAATATTATTTATAAATATTTATATGTGCTATATTCCTCTGTGTTGTGTTTGTTTCCCTTTTCTGTTCAGAAGAGACCTGAGCCTTTAAATCTCCTCTGTAAAAGCTTTACGAGGCATAACTAGTCCTCACTTTAGATGAGCTCACAGAAATAGTTCACTGACAACTAGTAAATGTTTTATAACTACCTGAATTAATCATGATATCACAGTAGGAATACATTATAATTAGGGCTGTCAAAAGATTAATCGCGATTAATCGCATCCTAAATAAAAGTTTGTGTTTACATAATATATGTGTGTGTACTCTGTTAATTATTATTTATATATAAATACACACACATTCATGTATATATTTAAGAAATATTTGCATGTATATACTGTATATACATTTATATAATCTATAATATATATAAATATAAATGTTTTATATATAAAAATAATATTTTTTTCTTAAATATATACATGCTTGTGTGTGTTTATATATAAATAATAATTAACGGAGTACACACACATATATTATGTAAACACAAACTTTTATTTTGGATGCGATTAATCAAGATTAATCTTTTGACAGCCCTAATTATAATAAAGCGTTTATTAACACAATGAGTAACTATTACTATATATCTAAATAATAAGATGGATAAATGTACATTTAAATAGTTTATTAATCCTTTACTTACACTTTCTAAATGATAATATGAACCACTGACCACTCCTAAATAACTGGTTTGTAAATAATGTAATACTTAATTTAGAAATGATAAATTGATCATTTATAAAGTATGAAAATACAGTTATTAAACACATTATAGATATGCTTATAGATCAAGAATAAAGCATGTATAGCTGTATTTATAAACTGTCTATTGATGCTTTATAAATGATGAATTAACTATTTACTAATGCTTAACTAATGCTTCATAGTGTGTAGTTATTATAAAGTGTTACCAAGATATTTTGAAGGTAACCAAACAGACGATGCTATATTTGTAATCTAAGCGCATTGTTCAAGGCAGTGTGTGTTTATATTCCTGCATGTTTAAGGACAATAGGCGTAGCTTACAGGAAGAACCCACAGTAAAACCACAGGCGGAGATCACTCGTGACATCAGCTGGAATTGTTTGGCTCCTGAAGGAACGGTAAACTGTGGCTTCCTCAATGCCTGCGAGCGGAAGAGGAAGATATTTGTGCTTCCTGTCAGAGCACCTTCCTCCTCACCACGGCTGATGACAATAACATGATCTAACATGAAATGTCCAGGCTTCTCTTCATCAGGGTTCCCACTCGTCCTGGAAAACCTTGAAAATTGATGACAAATTTTCCAGTCCTGGAAATTAGAGAAAATGTAAAATGTCCTGGAAAATCTTGTTGCTGTCTGGGAAAATTCTTTAAAAAAAGTTATTTCTTTAGCCGAGTATAAAGAGTTTATCGCTGGCCCAAACAATTAGCGCTAGTGGCAGAAAGCACATGTTCAGGAACGCTGAGTTTGATACGTGTGAGTAGTATTTAGAATAATGATGTTTAGTCTTGTGTTGCCACTTGCAGCCGTTAGCTAATGCTATAACTGCTCAAATGTATGCAGTGAATGTTAACTCGTAAGCTGCTAACTAATCACATCATTTTGATTATAAAGTCACATTTGTGTGTTATAAAGTCAGAATTGCAAGATATAGTCAGAATTGCGTGATATAAACTCGCAAGTCTTTTCTTCACAATTGACTTTTTTGCGCAGTTGCGAGTTTATGGCCCGGTTTTACAGACATGGCTTAGACTAAGCCAGGATTAGGCCTAAGTTCAATTAGGACATTTAAGTAACTTTTATAAACGTGCCATATAAAAAAAACATTGCTGGTGTGCATCTTGAGACAAAACAATGACACTGACATATTTTAAGATATCTCAGTGTAAGTTGCTTTCTGTTAAAAATGCTCAAACATGCATTTTAGTCTAGGACTAGCTTAAGCCTTGTCTGTGAAACCGGTGGTAAATCTTGCAATTCTGACTTCTTTTCTCAGAATTGTGAGATCTAAACTGCAATTGCAAGTTATAAAGTCAAATTCTGAGGAAAAAATAATTTTTATATCACAAATATGTAATATGTAATTGCGATTAAAGTCAGAATAGCGAGATAAAAAAAGTCACAATTACCTTTTCTTTCTATTCTGTGGGTGTAAACAAGCTTCAATAGTCATAATGTATGATTAAGAGCTCATATTGAAAAATGCTGGATTGTTAAGTAATGGCAATAAACTGTACGGCTTTTAAAGACTTAGAAAGCAATATTTGGCATGATCCTTGTCTTTTATTCCCGCCGTAGTAAAATTAAAAATATCCTGGAAAAGTACTGGAAAATAGTTGCTGAAAAAGAGTGGGAACCCTGTTCATGTGTTCTGTTCTGCAGAGGGTGAGCAGGAGGAGGCGTGGCTGATGGAGGCGGGGCTTGCGACGCTGTTCGACGAATCGGCTTCAGGCGGCGAGGACAGCATCGCGCTTCTCTCCACTCTGACCCGAACGCAAGCGGCCGCCGTGGAGAGGCGCGTGGAAACGCTCAAACAGACGCTACGCAAGCGGAACAAACCTTACAGTGTCCCGGACGTCCGAGAGATCTTCAAACCATCGCCTGCTTCACAAAGTAAAGTAAGTGATCGCAAAACGCCACACATTTAGTGCTGTTCCTACCATAGGAACCAGGTTAAGTTAATTTAGCTTTATGGATCTTGTTTCTGGCTCTACTAGAGCAGTTGATTATTTCCTCATATTCTCCAGTGTTGCGGCTCCTCTCTTCCCAGTCTGTCAGTAACGCTCTGTCTCTATGAAGCCCCTCCTTCTGAAAAGCACGCTGCGCTCTGATTGGTCGGCTGGAGCAGTGTGTAGTGTTTGGGAAATGCCCCGCCCCTTGCCATAACCGGCAGTTTCAACACACGACTAAATAACTCAACCAGGCCCCACATCGTTATGCTGCCCATTAATTATTATAATGAGGAATATTGTGACTTGTTGGTTCCCGGAAGATGGAGGCGTTTCAGGAGCTCAGGAACACTGACCCTGATATAGAGAAGAACTCCCGCTCATGAATAAACAGAAACATTACACACTGCACCAATTAAACATGCCTGACACGGATTTTGGTAGCCTGGATGCCAGCCGAATTTAGCCCCGCCCACACATTTTTTTGCTCGGGTAATTCGGTCTGGACTCGCTCCATAGAGGAGGAATTATGCCCGAACAGAAACTGTTCGGACCAATGAAATCATCAGGGCGGGCTTTAGACGATGATGGACAGATGATCAACAGTAACGTAATCATCCACGTCATCAAAGGCTCTTGGGTTGAATTTGCTCTTATCCTAAACGGAGAACTTGTTCGTATATGCGTTCACCTTCACTATTTCTCTCAGAAACGATGATCGTGTTGGTAAGTACTCTGTGTATCCTTAAATTATTTTATTACTGGCAAAGATCGTTTACACTCATCTTTTTCTTGTAACGTTACTTAATCCAGCGTGCGTGCAGACAGGGTTTCCAAGTGTTTTTGCAATGTCGCGCACAATTGCTACTCAAAACTATAGCCCAAAACTATAACTTTCCGGGGGGTTCTCCGGAAAAAAATGGCGTTTGGTTGGCAAAATATGTTATTTTGGCAAGGTTGCCTGCTAAAATTCGCATTCCTGGGTTTATATAATCACATAATTGGGGTCGCTTCAACCCGCGGACATGGAGAAAAACACGGACTTGGCAACAGTGCAGTTGAGTTCTGTTGACATTTGACAACTAACGTTACGCGTCGCTCCGTTGCTCTGATTGGTTGTGGGTCTATCCAATTGAGGTCTTTCCTGGCTCGGTTGAAACACGCCCCATAATCAAAGCTCAATGGAGCGGTACCAGACTCAAATTCTGACTAGAATTGAGTATGGCCACGCCAGGCTAGGATTTTGGCCCATCAAAAGAGTTTTGGTTGCCAGTGTGTGCAAGTGAGAGAGAGAGTGTGTGTGTGTGTATTAAAGTACAGCAGGGGTGTCCAAACTTTTTTAAAAGGGGGCCAGATTCGATGTTGTGGACACACCCGGGGGCCGGTTCCTTTTCTATTATTTAAAGATATATATATATATATATATATATATATATATATATATATATATATATATATATATATATATATATATAAAACATGTTTTGTTTCTTGGAAGCATAATAGATTTGACAAAAGCTTGAGCTCACTGCAAAAAATGCTTTTCTTACTTAGTATTTTCGTCTTGTTTTCTGTCCAAATATCTAAAGAATCTTACATTAAGAAGCATTTACTAGACAAGCAAAAGTTTTTTTCTTGTTTTGGGGGAAAATAACTCAAAATTAAGGGAGTTTTTGCTTAAAATAAGCAAAATAATCTGCCAATGGGGTAAGCAAAATAATTTTGTTTTTTGTTTGAATTAAGATTATTTTTCTTACCCCATTGGCAGATTATTTTGCTTATTTTAAGCAAAAACTCCCCAAAAATGTTGCTTGTCTAGTAAATGCTTCTTTATGTAAGATTCTTTAGATATTTGGACAGAAAACAAGACAAAAATACTAAGTAAGAAAAGCATTTTTTGCAGTGCTGACAGTAGAGTAGCTTGTGGTAGGACACAGATGTACATTTATAGATATTTAACAATATCTGTAAAACTTTCATCATCAACCAAAAAGTTTTAATGGGTGAAATTTAAATATTATTAGTAGGGATGCACCGAATCCAGGATTCGGGTTCGGATTTGGCCTAATATTGGGCTTTTTGACGGGGTTCGGTTTCTGCCAAACCTTAGAATTTTTTTCCACCGAACCGAACCCTAGGCTTGCACTACGAGCTCCGCTGGTCGACGTTGATTATGGGAACGCGTTTACTAGGTGGAGCGTTCGACTGCAGTCGCTGTGAGAAAGTGAAAATGGAACTTGTGAACTGAAAACGTGTTGTTTGGCAGTACTTTCAGTCAAAAGAAGGCGATTAAAGTCGAGCTACATGTTCAATTTGCAATGCCGATTTGTCTCGTGGTGGCAAGGACCCTAAACAATAGCCGCTGTTAAAACATTTGAGTATTAAACATCTGAAAGGATACGAGTTGTGCATGAGGGAATCTACAGACAGCAGCCAATGCAGCAACTTCAGGTACGGTACTTCAGATAATGTGGCCTATTCTTAATTCAAATTAAATTAAATTAAAAATACACAGCTGTAGGGATGCTCACTCGGTTAATTTTCCCAACGACAACCGCTGCTCATTATCCGATTATTAACCGTTAACTGATAAGATTATAATATTGAATTGGCATTAAATAAAAATATTAATGACGAGTGTTTGTCACGCGTTAAAAAGATACTTTTTTCACAGGTTTATTTCACCGTGCAAACATCAGCACAGATCAGATAAAATATAAATAAAAAGAATAAAATAAATAGGCCTACACTAAATATTTTTCACTTAAATAATTACCAAAATAAGATGACAAAAAATGAAAATACACTGAATCCGTTTGAAGCTTTGAAGAACCGGAATAGTTTTTTGTCAAATAAAAATAGCAGGCCTACCTCAACCCACAGCTTGTATGTTTTTTTTAATTTTTAAATTTTTTAAGTAACATCTGGAGCGCAGTCTGTTGAATAGTTAAGCTTTTATACTTTCGTCTGTCTCCGCAGCGCGAGATCTGCTGACTGCGCGCGCGCCTTCTGTTGTTCTTTGAAACGCCAGAGGACGACTCGAGGTAATTGTTCTATAAACCATCAGGAATCAGCGGCGAGAAGAACATACTTTAGTAAACTTGACTAAAACCACACTACGAAAAGCCTTAAACAAGGCTTCAGATGGCACTGGTGCCCCGGGAATACAGAGAGAACGCCTCGGCCAGCCTCGGGAAGTGCCTTTCATTTGCTTTCCACCAATCAGGAGCTTGCACTGCTGCTGTATTTTAAAACCGCACAGCATATTTTGCAATATGAGCATCCCTACACTGCTGTGGACGTTTTTTACTTCATTAATGTTTTTAATGTGATAATGGGAGTAGGATTCGGCAGAATCTTAACCAGTGGATTCGGTATTCAGCCGAACCCCAAAAATCTGGATTCGGTGCATCCCTAATTATTAGTGAGTTATAACTCTTTTCTTATTTAAATGAACGTACTTTATTAAGGTCACCACAGGTAAAACCACACTGCAAAACATGCTTTTCTTACTTAGTATTTCTGTCTTTTTTCCAGTCCAAATATCTAAACATTATTAAATTAAGATGCGTTTTCTGGAAAATAAAATGAAAATGAATTGCAAGTATGATATGCCAATGGGGTCAGAAAAATTGTCTTGTTTCTGTTTGGGATAGAAACAAGAATTCAAACAGAAACAATATTATTTTTCTTACCCCCTTGGCAGATCATTCTGCTTGTTTTAAGCAAAAACTCATTTTATTTTCCAGTAAACAAGAAAAAAAATCGCATGTCATTTAACTTATCTAGTAAAAGCATCTTAATTTAAGAATTTTTCGATATATTTAGACTAGAAACAAGACAAACATACTAAATAAGAGCATTATTTTGCAGTGCACACAAGGCAAAAAGTAAAAAAAAAAAAATTCTATATCTAGAATGGCTTTATGTTATTTAGTCTATAAACATAAATACAAATGCACTGCAAGTTTATGACAAAAATAGTCTGCAATTTGGCCTTTATTACTCATTTAATACATGTCTACATTAAAAGTAAAAAAAAATGAGATATTGACCTACATTTCTGACAAATTACCACGGTTACAGTTCGTGTGACCACAGTAAAGCCACGATAAATGATGTTTGAAACTGAATCGGCTCAGTGTTTCTCCTGATTTGCATGTTTGTGTTGTTGATTACGTCAGCGCTGTTTAACTGGCTTTAAACTACATCAAATCAGCCAGAGCTTGCGAGTTGTAGCTCTGTTTTGTTCCGCTTTTGACGCGTTAATGTTTCCCTGGCCTAAATCTAGTACTGCCACCTGTACTGTAGACATTGTGAAACTGCACGATTTGTAAATTGTGAGTGGCGGGCCTCATATAATATATTTTAATAGACACGCAGCGGGCCGTTTGAAACTCATCCCCGGGCCGCATTTGGCCCTCAGGCCAGACTTTGGACACTCCTGAAGTCCAGTCTAGCTGTTTATTCTTCTCCCATATGGTTTTATTCAGTATGAAGCATTGACATGGGATGAAGTTCATGCAGGACGACCAACTAGTGACATTTTTTTACAGACTGTTAAAAGTGTCACCAATTACACAGTAGTTCCCTGTTAATAAACACTTCAGCACGGTGTAATGAATAACTGAGAGTTTGAGGGCTCTATGATAAATCACTGATGCCATTTTGAGTAAATTATTAAGTAAAGCCATAAGCAGTAATTTATGTTTCTGCTGGACGCTGTACTAAATAATCTATTTAAAAAGTGCATGAAAACGTCTTGTATATTTACCTAGCTAAGCAACGCCACACATGCGTTCACTGAAGCAGAAGCACCACTGGAAATAAACCAAACAAACACAAATGTAGACATATATTGTGTTGGTCCCCTGACCCGTCGAGGCATGGACTCCTCTAGACCCCTGAAGGTGTGCTGTGGTATCTAACACCTAGATGTTAGCAGCAGATCCTTTAAGTCCTGTAAGTTGTGAGGTGGGGCGTTATTCACTTTTGAATAACACTGATTCACTTTTGATCCTTATTCACTGACGGTCATAATGTTATGCCTAATCGGTGTACAGTAAAGTGTCATTCTGGAATATGGCCATGATGTGTCTTCCGACATGGTCATTTAAGAAATGAAAAGCTACACACTCCATCAATTAGAGTTAGAAAAACGTATAATGTGATACACACTGCAATAATATAGACTCTTAAGTATTTGCCTGTTTATATCCAAACAGCCAATTTCGGCCAGGCAGTGTATAATAAAAAATAAGTAGGTTGTGTCAAATATAAATTATACTTGTTTGTGTTTTATGGTGCTATGACTTGAATTGACTTGAACATGTGTGATTTTACAACCTCTGATAGAAAGAGACACTAATTTACTGGATTAGTCGCCTACAAATGCAGATTTCTATATTTCAGTGGCGTCTCATAGTTTTGGATTCCTGTGTATACTGCACATATATTGATGAACAGCAGTGTGTTTTTAACGTAACATTGCACATGCTAACAGTTTGCTTCTCTCTCTTGTTGTTCATCATTTCTGACACAGCAGGATGAGGTGGAATCCACAGACAGAAGTGGAAGCAGTAAACTGGAAGAGGAAGGACTGGGTATGTGTTTTATGGCATCACTCTAAATGCTTTTAACATTCAGCAAATAGAAATGGCACAGAAAAATGCTGTAATGTCCAGAAACTAAGATGAAACCTCCTCACGTGATTACCCTCAGGCACAATATAAAGGCTCATTTTTTTCTGAATGTTAATGACAATCGTGGAAATAAACACGACACCGGTGTCGTAAAGTCATTTCTCGTAAGCGTATGAGATTTTGAAAGTCATTTTTAGTGCTGGGCTATCTTGTTTTACAGTGTTCATACTTTACCCCGGGCTAGTAATCAATCCTGGTGGGCCGGTTTTGAGATTTCACACTGTACATTAACATTGGGCTCTTATTTACCATGGTAATAACATCAGTTGAGGACAAGTGGAAAATGGTCTTAAATCAACTGAAACACACTACAAGCAAAAGAGGACAAACCCAGAGAGCGTTTTCACTGTCACTCAAGATAAAGATGAATATAATCATTTCAAATGCAGTAAATGGTTAAACATTTCTTTGTCTTACATGGACCTAGTCATTTAAAAACTAATTTTTTGTTACATTTTTGAGCCAAATCTCAAGCATGGTTCAATAACGTACAACTTTTATAAGCATAACAGCATAAAAATTGTAATAAAAACCTCAGGCATAATTTTACAAGTGTCTATTTTACCAAATGACAATCATTTTTTAATCATATTTCTAAAAGAGTAGGAACTTTATATATTTTGTCTCAGAAAAACATGTCCTCTGGTGTGACAGTGACACCATATCCTGATTTTAAATCGGGCAAATTGAAAAAAAGTTAATGTTACTGAAGCCCATGGCTGAATCCGAAATCGCCCCCTAAACCCTCAATCACTAATACCGTTCACTTTGAGGAGTGAATGAAAACGAGACAGACGTTGAGTGTACATTGACTCGTTATTGCGGTGCATTGTGGGATTGAGTGAGTGCACTGGATAGCGTTCACTATGGTTTCAGACACCTCTACAAATGGCTGTCTCCTCAAATAATGCCCTATTTAAGGGTATAGGAGGCGATTTCAGATTGGGAAGATTTCGTCTCAGAATTGGTCAAATGTTGAACTTTTTTTGGATCCACTATAAAAGTGTACATTTCTGTTGTCCTTTGGTGCTCTCTGTCACACCACAGGACACATTTCAGTAAACATGCTCAAAAAACAGTGAAAGAATTGACAAAGTTAGTGACCCCTTATATTTTCTCAAACATCAGACTTCACACTACAGAATATATTTTCTTCAAAAGTGGTGTTTTAAAAAAAACTGTAATTCATATTTTTCACGTGACGTCACACCACTACAGGAACGCCCACCTGGAGGGCCAATCAAGGCTGTCCTCCACTGCCCTCCAGTCATTTATAGCAGGTTTGTAGTAAGACAGTGATATTAAAAGACCAAATTCAATATACACCTTATTGATGATGCATACTTTGCACAGGCAAGCACATGAACACAGAATATTAGTGCAACACGAGGTGCTTTTCCCATCGAAAAACCATTCAAGAAAACGTGTGGCGTTCATCTGCTCGCCTGTATATAGTGTGCATCGTCAGAAGGGTGTAAACTGAATTTAATGTTTTAATATCACTCTTTTAGTACATTACGGCACTTTAAGGGTGGGTTGCACTAATGATTCTTTAGCCTGGCGTCGGATCATCCCGATCAGCCCTTTAATTCTGACGGTCTTTCTGCATTAATCTGGGTTTAAAATGAAGTGGTGCAACACAACTCCATTTAAAATAAAACCAAGATCCACAAATCCTTGATTAGCATTAAACTTTGCTTAATTAAATCCTTATTGGTGCAATCAGGGCTGGAAATCTGGCATACCGGGCATTAGGGCTGCGCGATTAATCAAAATCGAACCGCAATCGCGATTTGGGTTATGTGCGATTATGAAAGCGCAAAGGCTGCGATTTTAAATAAATAAATGCCCAGCGTGTGTGTGAAGAGCTGATCTATGATCAGTAAACGCTGCTCCGTCTGAAAGACTGCGAGTTTGAGTCGCTTATAATGTGCGTTTGAAAAAACAACACGTGTCAGACATCTTCACAAACTAGCAGTGTGAAGCGTTCATAAACCTGTTCAACAAAATACGTTTAATAACAGGTTTTAACTCACTTCATATCGTCAGTCGAGATGATGTGGCTTCTCATCGCAGAACGTCCATCAGCACTGAATACTTCATTATTATGAAAATACCAGAGAAGACTTGAAGAACTCAAATACACCAGAACTTGTCGCTATAGTGTTATCTTCATGTTTAATCAGTCAAAGCGTTTCTATCTTCTCTTTATTCAGCTACAGCGCTAGCTTCACATTAGCGGTTTCCTGAAAACTATTACTTCTCTGAGGAAAATGTGGAGTTTCAGCTCGAGGGCGCCCTCTGGCTTCAGTATGAATTAAACTTTTGGGTTGAAAATAAGAAAAATAATACTTCTAAATAAATTTAAATGACAATCCTTATGTTTTTCTTCAATGTACTGGAGTTTTAATCCCTACAGGGGATGCACAAGAGGCTCATATTTCATATTAATGACATAGACTTTAAGAAATTGATATCACAGATAAAAAGCACCAGACCTTTCTAATGATTTTTAGTCATAGGCTGTCTGCATATTAACCGGTAATCCAAATTTTTTTTTGTAAAATACGTTTTCTGTAAAATATAATTATTGTTATATTTATTCTTAAATGCTTTTAATAATGAAAATGCTATTAAAATAGTGATATTTCTTATTTTTTTTAGCAATAATCATAATAATAATTATTAGCCATATTAATATATAAACACAAAATGTTATATACATACTTTTCATTTGTAAAAAAAAAAAATAATAATAATAATAATTGCATTTTTAATCGCAATTTTAACCAGAATAATTGCAATTAGATATTTTCTCCAAATCGTGCAGCCCTGGCGGGCATGTTCCCGGTGGGCCGCCGCACTTTGGGGCCGATACAAGGTTATTTATTTCTTTATTTTGCCACGGACTGGCCCATCATGCAGGGACAGCAGCACATTGGTTTATCTTCTGAGTTGACAGGCCGAAGAGAGAGACCTTCCCTCCATATTCACACACTGTGTCCATATTAGACGCTGTTTGTTTGTTTGGGGGCGCATGAAACCGCAAAAGGCGAATATCCAGCGCTGCCGCTGACAAACGTGCACTGCGTTTCTGCTGCTCATGACTCCGAATTTTGTTTTATATATATATA